>NC_056748.1:1018180161-1018257661 GCF_019279795.1 Protopterus annectens | reverse complement strand
ATATAGGAGGGAGGCAATCCTCCCTGCACCCCCCATCTGGGGGCTGTGTCCTCCATACCACCCTACTTATATATACCAACTCTGAGATCGCACATAACATAAAAAAAAACTCACACCACGGCATTCACCACTCGCTCGTACGCAAATACACATCACACATACACAAACACCAACAAATCCAACACTCACTCTCATATTTACACCTCCCTACCCTTACCCACACATACAACGCACAAAAACACACACAAACACTCCCTCACCTGTAATTTCAGGCACCATAACACTACACCTAATGTACCAGAAATGCATAAGCATGGATTCCAGATATTCAAATTCGCTCTTATGCACTTTCGACATTCTAAATTTTCGGCTTCATGGTCTAGGAATGCTGAAGTTCAGTATTTCAGCATTTCGAGATTATGAAGTGAAACTATATATATATATATATATATATATATATATATATATATATATATATATATATATATATATATATAAAATGTAGTTATAATGCATAAGCAAGTATGAAAATATCTTTATACAGAACTGCATCTGTATGCAAACATGGAAAGGTTATATGTGAAGGAAAGGTTAGTTTGTATTTGAGTTCTTGTATTTTCTGTTGCTTTATTGCTTTCTTCATTGTGTATATTGTGATTTATTTTTTTTATTTATTTTTTTTTTTTATTTTACATTTGTTGACTGGGATAGTCTGACTGGATGTATGTCCATTTTCAGCGGAGGCCCGGGGAAAAAAGCTCCACGTTAAGACAATTTACGAGACAGAAATCTTGACCATATACAATGCAGATAATGTCAGACAGGTAAAACATTTCAAATACAGGAACATTTATATAGTACTGTGACAGTAACATACCAACATACCCGACTAAAATAAGTTAAAAATTTTGAGTAAAAGGATTAATAAAACATTTTTTTTACATTGTTTATAAAGTTATACTTTGTTTCACTTGAGTTCTGCTTTAAATTGCATATTTAAACTAGGAAAAGGATGACAGCTGTGTCTTTTGTGATTCACACAGAAATTAGAACAGATCAATTAAATCTATTTACCTGTGAACTGAGGGTTGAACTAGAAACTAAACCTTCTATTTAAGGGGTAAAATATAACATTCCAAGGCTTTACTAGACAAACTCACAGAGACTCTGCCACAATCTGCTGTGAGGGAAATATTAGTTTGTTTTTGCTTTCTTGTATTTTCTGTTGCATTATTGCTTTCTTCTGTTTTGTGTATTGTGATTCATTTTTTTACACTGTGTTTCATGTGTTCTTTTAACTGCAATTTTAAGCTATGTATGTTGTGAGTCACACAGAAATTAAATGTTCCCCACCCTGCTGCTGTTGAGTTTTTAAACTCAGCTGTCTTTCTAGCTGTCTGCCCTTTATTTAATTTGACCACATATTTCCATCCCTCTCCACTTTCATTGGCTATTGTCAGTAAGCACAAAATTATCATTTTGTGAAATCACTTCCCTTCAACTATTTAAATTTATTGTCCATCCCAGTGTATTCCACAGAACTAGAATAAAAAGTGCCCACATATTCCAATCTATCTTGCTCTTTTAGAATTAGTGGCTCTTCACTTAGATAACTAAAGTTTAAGTTGCCCCCTCTTTCATATCTAACTGCTTAGTGCACATTGCAGCTCTTAGGTTATTAATCAATTTTTTCATCTTACCTTAAAAATCTGCAACATCTACTCCAAGACCACCATTTACTGGAGAGTCCACATCCTGCCTCTCAGAAGTCATCTTGGGATTAGTGCATCTGTTTTGCTCCTGGTGAGAGAAGGAGCATAGAAACATTGTGTGGGAACTGTTGATCACCAGAAAGCCAATTAACTGTTTAATAGGTACCAGTTTGGAATTTGTGTTTATCTTTTGCTCATGGAGAGAGAAGGAGAACAGCGTATGAATTCCTGACTCTCTCTCTGGTTCAGAAGTAAGTGTCTGTGCTTGATCTTCCTGATTGGTTTGGTTGCTATTCATGATATCTACCTGGAAAAGGCTACAACAAGGTAAAAGACCCTTGCATAATCTGAGACAAGACTGTGTATCACCACACAGGCTGTGGCCTGTTTCTCATCTTGGGAATGACACTACTGCTTTGCTTTTGCTGACAAAAGAAGCAAAGGAGTATTATATCCCAGCAGAGTGAAGCTGTGGTGAGACCATCACTAGTAGTAGCCATGCAGAAGCCATTCACATGACTCCCCTGTTTTTATTATTCTTGACAAGCTAATTATTTCATTTCAGTAAGTACCTCTTCATTTGATTCTAACTTTAGAATGTCTGCCTAAATACTTCATCCATAAATTATCAAGCTCTACTTTTTAGTTTCCCTTCAAGTGTTTGGTGGTGCCCTGTATAGCCACAGACACTTTGAGCTGACATATTTCCAGTAAAAGCACCACTGAAATTTCATCAATACCTGGTTGCACATAGGACAACTGGTTTGTAGTGGCAAACCAGATACTCCTGTCATTACTTTATGTTCTCACTCCAACTGTCTAATCAATAAAAAATGATCTACTGCCATGGATTTGAACTTTCCCACTATCTCTGTTACTAGCTTGGTGGATATGAGCATCCTGAGGCAATGAAGAAATTGTCTCATGTTTACTGACAGCCAGTTAATTCTCAAACAAATTGATATAGTATGTGAGAGATGTACTTACACAATGTCACTGGAGGTAAAGTTCTGACATAAAAGCACTCCTAATGTCAATAAGGTTGTCAGTAGTTCAAATGCTGCACCCATCACACACAATTCAATGCAGACACATAAACCCATACATGCTGAGGCACTTAAATGTAACCTTCCTAAATCCCCAAGACCTCTTAGATGAAGTGCACATAAGAAACACTCTCAGCAACCCCATAAGCACTCTTTCAAGACAACACCCACATCAACACATATAGCCACATCTCATGAAGCCTCTGCTTCTAAGCACATAAGGCAAGCCACCACAGAATCTAACATTCTAGTAAAAGGAGACTCCATTGTGACTCCACTGATGTCCCTCTCACCAGGCTGAGTAAGGGGAAAGTCACGGTTAGTTGCTTATCAGGGGCAAAGATCCACCACATTGCTCATGCAGTGAGGTCACTAGATCACAAGTACCAGTATGAATCAGTCATAGTCCGTGTGGGTGTAAATGATCTGAGACATACCTCCCTAGACTATATGAAGAGAGAGTCCCAGGCTGTTATGAGCCTAGCATTGAGCAGCATTTTACCTACTCCAAGAATTATACCACAATATGAACAACAGATGACTGACTTTAATAACTGGCTTAATTTCTGGTGTCATTCTAGGGGGAGTACAATATTTGTCAGCATGGAAGGAGTTGGTCAACAGACCACTCTGCTTTGCCAGGGATGGTCTGCACCTCTCACCACTTTTGAGTATTAGCTAAAACACTGTCCTCCCCTACAGTGCCTTTTTTGGCAATGCCAAACTGAAAGTACTTCTGACATAGCAGATCAAAACCAAGAAAATCTAAAGGTGTTACTGCTCAGTGCTAGGAATCTAAACAAAAAAGTCCACTCCCTTGAAGGTCTCCTCACCCTAGAGAATGCTGACATCTGTGTGGTCAAGGAAACATGGTTTAAAACCTTGGAGTGCACACCAACAGTACAAGGTTATAATGCCTTCCACACATTTAGATCAGCTACTACACAGACAGGGACTAAAGGTGAAGGTGTTTCGAATTACATCAAAAATAAATATACTGAGAAACCACACAGAACCGCAAACTGATAAAAAATGACCAAAGGATGTTAGAAAGGATGGCTGCAATCCAATAAAACCACACAAATTTTAATACACATTAGCGCTTTTGTTCAAACAGTGTACATGTGGGGCAGTCTTTAGTTTTATGTCATCAAATTAATTTACTGGAGTTAGTATAAAAACAACAATGGTTATTTAATGTCTTTGTCTGAAGAAGTTCATGTACATTGAACGAAAGTGCTAACATGTAATAAAATTTGTGTGGTTTTATTGGATTTCAGCCGTCCTTTCTTCCAAAAATAAATATACCTCAAGGCTAGTCAAACAGGACAATGCACTTGAGCTTCTCCACATTCAAATCATCATAAGCAAAATCCAATACTGGCCCAGACTGGCAATACACCAAGGGGTGCAACCATACTGGATCTGATGCCCATTAATATGGGAGAGTGCTGCATACAACCTAGTATAATGTTCTCTCTGGTAAGGTCAGACCACAAAATTGTTTCCTTTGAAGTAAAAATAAAACCTGGAACTACAGCTAACCCTAGCATATTCAGGAACTACTCTAAGGCTAACTTCCTACTATTAAGTGATAACCTGGCAAAATTTCAAGTCCCCATAAGCTCTGCGAACACTGCTTACTATGCAGAACTGTTCACAGAAAGCCTATATAAGCATGTTAATAGCTGCATAGAGGCAGCTGTACCCAGCAGGATGAAGTACAGAACTATCTCAAAAGACAAGCAACCCCGGTGGAATCACAACATCAATAGTCTGTATAACAGAAGGAAAAAAATAATTGCAAAAACTAGGAGATGCAGCACCCAGCAGGAAAAAAAAGCACTCTCATCAAACTACACAAACGTAAAACACAAATAAAGTCTACCAAAGTCAAATTTGCGGTAAATTTGGCCTCCCAGGCCAAGGACAACCACAACGCATTCTTTAGATATGTCCACAACCTCAAAGGCAATACAAAATTGAGTGAAAGGATCATTAGACGTGGAGCCACCTATACTGAGCTAGAAGATATAGCAAAGTTACTGGCCAACAAAATCAGTTCCAACTTTACCCCCGTCTCCCCATCAACATTCCCTCAGAAAATGCCATCAAATATAACTCCACTGGTATCACTAGGAAACATGTCCTTAATTATCTCTCTAAGGTCAAGAACACTGCATCAATGGGCCCAGACAATATCCCAGGGTGCCTTCTAAATAGCACGAAACATGATCTATGAGGCCCTATGGAATTGCTATTTAACCGTAACCTCCATACAGTCCTTGTCTCTCATGAATGGAGAACAGTCATCCCTTTGCACAAAGGTGAGCCATCTACAGATCCTGGAAACTAAAGATTCATAAGTCTCACTATTCTGATATGCAGAGCCATGGAAATGATCAATAATGTCATAGGAAACCTCCAAATACTGGACCCAACCCAGTTTGGTTTTATCAAGGGCAGCTCATGCCTACTCAATGTGGTGGACTTATTTGAGAAGGTCACAAAAGCTGGAAGTTTACCAGGTATAAATGACCAAACCTCAATTGCCTGCTTACTAAAACTAAAAGCATTATGTAGATAAAAAAGTTTTTTTCACATTTATTTATATATAGCAGAATCTACATTAGATTGGATTCTAGTATTTCACCCCGATGACTACTCCAATACTGACACCCTCCAAAAAACTTTAAGCGACCACCTACCTGCTTACATCCATAGAACCGAAATACAAATCCCCAAATCTCACATATACAAATCTACCAGGAACCTTGCCCACTTTGATGAAAACATATTTATCAATACCTTACAAGCTCAAAACTGGACCTCAATAAAAACAAAACACTGCCTCTGGATGATGCTGTAAATTATTTCAATAACGTCTTTCTTAGCACATTAAATAGCTTAGCACCTCTTTGTACAAAACAAACAAAACCTAACCTTGCACCTTGGCTAACAAAACAAACTAAACAAACAATCCTGTCTAGAGACAAAGCCTGGAAAATATGGAAAAAAAAGTAGAACTCAAGCAAATGAACAAAATTATAATCAACTTTGAAATACTGCAAAAAAAAAATTTTATCATAATTGATAAGAAAACCTATTTCTACTCACAATTATCTTCCCAAAGTAATAATCAAAAAAAAAATTCTGGAAATCTGTATCCTCCCTGCTTACTTCCTGGTAACATTCAAAATCCATCACCCTCTCACGACAAAGACCCTCACCAGATAGCACAAATATTTAACACCCATTTCATTGACACCATACAAAAACTAATCAAGGATTCATCTACAAAAAGCAATTCTTAACTCCCAAAACACCACACAGATAGACCCCATATCTACCTGTATATACACTATGGTTTCCTCTAACAATAACCCACCCAATCCTCCTTTCTCACTACAACCAGTACCTACATCGCTAATTCTAAAATTGCTAACAAACTAAAGCCCTGCTCACTCTCCGCTGATAACTTACCACCTGAATACTTACAACTTGCTGCCAAAGCTATAGCTTACCATGTAAGCATTATTAATCATTCACTCTCTGAATCTTATATCCCCCAACTGTGGAAAAAGTCTGTTATAACTCCACTACACAAAAGGTGGTAATGCACACGATCTCTCAAATCACCGGCCAATCTTCATTCTCTCCCCACTATCAAAAATCCTAGAAAAATGCATACAATCCCAAGTACTAAATCAACTCATTAACAATAACCTTTTAGCTCCCACTCAACGTGGATTCCACCCTGGACATAGCACAACCACAGCTTTACTCTCCTTCACTGATACTGTGAATAAACCTCTTGATGCTGGTCTATCAACTTCAGTACTCCTGTTAGACCTATCAAAGGCTTTCTACACAGTGTCACACCCTAAGTTATTACAATATTTAGAAAACACTTGGATGTTCTCTAAGCATATTAACCTGGTTTTCCTCCTACCTAAATGATAGACAGCAATCAGTTAGATGGCAAAACCAACAATCAGAGTATCTGGCAAATAACACAGGAGTCCCACAAGGGTCCATTTTAGGACCACTACTCTTTAACATATTCATTAATGATCTTAATAAAGCCTCACAACAAAGCATACTAATTCAATATGCAGAGGATTAAACTATCATCTCATCCTCTAACAATTTTGCTAACCTCCAGATGATCACCCAAGATACATTCACATCCATAGAAACCTGGCTAAATGGCACTTAATTAATGCTGAACCCCCAAAAAAACTAAATTGTTACTATTGTCATCAAAACCTCCAGCTGCAGAATTCAAGATTTTTCACATAACAATACAAAAATAGATGCTACCTGCAAAACTTTTAGGAATCACTACTGATAACAAACTCTCTTTTGAACAACACATTCTCAATACAGTAAAGAAAATGCATTTCAAACTTGGCAAACTATACCAACATAAACTCTACCTAGATAAACAAACTAAGATAAGGCCTTTGATACCATTCCCCACTCAGGAATCATAGAAAAACTCACTAAGCTAGGCATCAACCCCTATGTCACTAGGTGGGTTGCAAACTGGCTCATAGATAGAATCCACAGTGTGAAAGTAGCTGACTCCAAGTCAGACTGTTATCCAGTCATGAGTGGAGTCCCATAGGGTTCAGTCCTGCATCCTCTCCTGTTTGGTATCTATTTCTCTGAAGTCTAGGCCAACATGAAGGGACTCTGGCTGACAAAGTTCGCAGACAATTGCGAGTTGGGAGCCATAATTACCTCCCCAAATGATGTTGACATCCTACAGAAAGGCGTCACTGAGAACAATGACTGGTGTCAGAACCATGGCCTTAAGCTCAATGCCAAAAAATGTCGTCACCCCCTTTGGGAAAAACCTGGTTCCCATGAATTGCTACATCTATGGTAGTCCACTGAACACAGAAGGCGTCATAAGAGATCTGGGAACACAGGTTGACAGCAACCTCTCTTTTGACCACCACATTGCCACTGTGGTCAGAAAGTCTTTCTATGTGGCATATCTCATTACTAAGGGTTTTACATCCAGGAAGAAAGAGGTCATTGTCTCCCTCTACTCTTCCATCATTAGGCCAATCATCGTGTACAATGCTCCATTTGGCATGTACCTCTCTAGACACCTACAACAACTGGCGAGGCCGCAAAAATACCTCACAAGGAGGATCTTAGGCCTTAAACACTTGTCCTATATGGACAGACTCAAAAAACTCCAACTATGCTCTGTCTCATATCGCCTACTTAGAGGCGATCTCTACTTGAATTACAAAGCCATGTCTGACCCAGCTCTCTTAGAAATGCTACATCTAAGGAAATCCCTCCGCACTACATGCTCCAGAGACCTCAACCTCATTACCACAATCAACAGAACAAACTGGAGGGACAGGTTCATAACCCAGAGACTGCCCATGCAATGTAACAGACTTCCCATACATGTCAAGTGGAGTGCCTCACTGGCCGTCTTCAAGAGAAATCTCAATGAGTGGATGGGAAATAGAAAATTCACCCTGGGGATCACTCCACTGGCTCTACTTGACAGAGGCACTGGAAACTCAGGTTGGGTGGCATGATACCAGGGTAATCCTATAGGCTAGGCTTGTAAAGGCTCCAGGGCCATTAGCCTAGTACACACCTATGAACCTATAAAACTAGCAAACACCTTACTTATCCCATCCCTCTTGTATGGAAGCTCCATTTTCACCAACATCCATACATCCCTCAGTAATAAGATGCAATCTTGCTACTACAAGATAACAAAATTTGCCTCTAACATGCCCAACCACTCACACCACTGCAAAGCTATCTCAAACCTGTCCTGGCTTGAATTTCACCTCTCTATTATACTCAGTTAACACTTGCTCATAAGCTAATTTTCAAACCTGATAGCTGTCCTGCAATCCAGTTTATCTTGCACACATACACTCCAACTAGAACCCTCTGGTCTTCAGAAAGGACACTTTTAAATGTAGCTAAACCCAACAAAATAGCAAGACAATGCCTGTATTCCTACATCATTGCAAACTATGGAATAGCCTCCCCTCATGCATTACTCAACTTGAATGCCTAATAGCCTTTAAAGCTGCACTAAAAACCCACTATTTAAATAATCCCAGCTGTACCTGTGAAATAAAGTGCAAGCCCCCTAAACTTCACACACTTAACTACTCCGATCCTACTCTTTAACCCCCTGTTATATTATTTTCTTCCTCCTGTATATGATTGTCTCTCCCACCTACGATATGTGCAATTTACTAATGATTATGATTACTTTCTTGTGATTGAAAGTATGTTATTATGTATCCATACAGTCTGATAATTATGTATTAACTATTTGCCATTGTCCCCACCCAATGCTAATGTATGTATATCTCTTTCACTTTGTATTTGTTCTGTACAATATTTGATTACGTGGAGCTTTCCTCCCTGAGCCTCCACTGAAAATGGGTTTCTGACCCAGTGGACTTTCCCGGTCAACAAATGTCAATAAATAAACAATATATACATATTTTTGTTAATATTTTTTTATTTTTTTGGATGGGATTAGTAAGTATGTGTGCATATGGATTTATAATGCTGTTACAATATGCTTTTAGAAAATGCATTTATAATTCTGTTGAAAGGTAAATTAAAAATGCTGGTTACTGCCACAGCACGCTTGCTTATAAAAAAGATAAGTAAATGGATAAATAACTCAAGCAAGCATTGACAGAGTGAGAAATAACCTTCTATGTGTAAAAGATCCAAGTAAACCGGTCTTCTGAGACAAATAATTCAGTTTATTACACAGATAAACTACGATAAGCGCTTTCACTAACTAGTAGCTTCTTCAGAACTGAATTATTTGTCTCAGAAGACCGGTTTACTTGGATTTTTTACACATAGAAGGTTATTTCTCACTCTGTCAACGCTTGCTTGAGTTATTTATCCATTTATTTATAATTCTGTGTTTTAAAGAACTTGTCCCTTTAAATTTAAGCTTTAAGAAGGGGTCAGTTGTCATGTGACCATTTACTGTGTGTTTGAACATTGTATATAAAGTTTTGGCTAAGAAAAGCCATTTTGTCTGATGAAATTTAAAAATATCAGAATGAAAGGACTAATCCAGTTTCCTTTTTGAATAAAGCTGTGTTTGGCTTTATCCTGCTGCCTTTGTGTTGGTTTATAACAGAGCTGTGGTTTGATCTATTCTGCTGCATTTGTGTTGGTTTTGTGGCCAAATTATCAAAGAACACATTATTGTCATGATGTGTATGTACTGCATCCATCTGTAACAGGAAATATCTTTGTTTAATGAAGATATAGCTGGAAGGAAGTTAACACTTCCTTTCAATTGTTACATTTGTATGTACATGTACAAATCTTGTCTCTGCCTAAAGAAAATGTACAGTTTATTACTTAAAACTGCAATTTCAGTATGTAAACCATAATATTTGAAAGTAGAACCTATCCGAACGTTTATTGTAAGATTCCAGACAACACCCTTTTTCCAAATAGACAAACTGTACATACAAATAAAACTGTTACAATTTGAAGGGAGATGCACTCCTACTATTTCAATTTGCATTAAAGAAATACTAGCTCACTATGACAATCTGCACTTTACTACTTCCATACTTGTCAGGTGTGAATAAATGTTTAAAGAAATAAGCAAATATACTAAACAAGTGCAACAGTTGCTGCAATGCCTTGCAGAGTAACACTAGTAGTCATGTCAGTAATATTAAGGAAAAAAGTCAGAGTCATGTAAACAATGGTGTTGTTGTGTGTTATCTATGTAATAGAAGAGCAAATTATACAACTCCACCCTACAAAATAGGTGATTACAAGACTTACTGAAGTTGCTGGTAAATATGAACAAAAAACTTACTGTTTATAAAAAATGAAATGTCAAGTAATAAATGCTGGTTTCTGTCTTCAACTGATTTCATTACTACATACATACATACAGAAATTTCAAATATATTACCAATTCTTATATTAAACCAGTACATCTCATTAGTATCAATAGAATATTGCAAATGTAAAAAAAAAAAAACACAACTTAATAACAATACACTAATTGTTCCCATGTATGCACAAGCATTTCCCAGACATTTTATTTTAGTTGAATAAATATTTAATAAAAATAACATTCATTGCTTATAAAGAGTGGTATAGTAAGTAACATTATGTGTAAATGTGTTATCTGAATTTTTTATTTGTCTCTTCCACCCTTTTCTTTTTCTTATTTTAATTATACATTACTTTGTTCTTTTTTAGTTTCATCTCCCATTTCTGTTAATTTTTCCATATGTCCAGAATTCTTAGGAGTAACCAGGCTGTGTGCTTCCCAGGTTAGGGAACATTTATCCTCTGCCCATCCAGGGGATGTCCTCAGAGTTAGTGTGATGGCACCAGTCCTGCAGGCACCTTAGCACATGGTAACTTGATAATCCTCACTGAAGGTGTGCTCCAGGACTTGGTTGAGGATGTGGTGGAGCAGGTAGTTGACAGATGCCTTCAGTCACTCCATGATTCATTTCAGCAGATAGAGGACTCACTCTCCCAGATGGCATTGACTATAGCTCAGCCATATGTACCTGCCCCCTCAACACCTGGATCCTCCACTTCAACAAACATCAGGCAGTGGAACCATTTGAGGACCTTTGGACTGTGTATTCTTTTTGGCCTTGAGCCCTCTTCACCCCCCTCCTTTATCCTCTCTCCTACCTTCTTTTCCCTATGCCCCATCCAAACTACCCTCTTATATTAAAAAAAGAAAAGCTAGGGGGAGGGAATATTCCTTGCCAAGATCATAGTACCCCTCCTCTCCAACCTCCTCCAGCACAACCCTCTTGATGTTTTCCTTATGTGTATCCCTCTTTGTTATGTATTCCCTTTTTCAGTCTTTCCCATCTCCCCTTTTCCATTCTTTAAAGCAATCATCAGGGTGTCCACATAAGGATATCCCTATGTAAAGCATATTAAACTCCTTTATTTTTAAGAAATATTAATAATAAAACCTGCACTGTCGCCACTTACCTTAACTCTTTTAAGCTTGGATGCACATAGCCACATTCATCCTCAATGTCCGGGTATTTCTAAAATCTCACAAAGCCTAAATCTTTCACATAGTCCTTCGCACATACTTAAGGATTAACTTCTTCAGTTACTTTGCATTTTTGCTGTAAGTGGGCATGATTCTTAAAATTCCTTTGCATTTACTTAGCATGAATTATTTATGCTTACTGTATTTGTGTACAGGCATAATTGCGCTCTTTGTGAATAACCACTATGCAATTGCGAAACTCTGAACTATGAATACCACTCCTAGTTCAGGCCACTGACCAGGAAAGAGGTACAGTAATCAGCTACAGCTACTGTGAATATCTAAAGAGAGCCATCAAAGTTCTCTACTGTTTCACAGCTTCACACACACCAAGGTACACATGTATTTAGGTAGGACTTACTGCAGCCTGATTTTCTCAAATCCAGAAAGCTGATTCTGTAAGAGAAGCGCGAGTCATGGCAGGATTACATTACTTCAATGAGAAAAAATGAAGAATGAAGTGTTCTTAGAAAGAAGCAATGGGTCTGTTTCCTTTGTGCAGAGCAACAACCTAATACTTAACAGTGAAATCAGAAGCATAGCTAGGATGGGGTGAAAAGTGTTGATGCCCTGGGCTCAAGCTATAAGGGGGGCATGATCGGAAATGTAGGAGTGGGGTAGCAGAATTTCCAAGGGGGCACTAGTTCATGCCAATGGAGGAAACTGCCCAGGAGACAAATCTTCTTAGCTACAGCTGTGAGTAATACTGTGGACTGGAGTCACACCTCTCTGAAATATTTGAAAAAGAACACTGCCATTCCAAGGAAATCCAATACTAACACTAGTACTAGTAATAACACCAATACTAATGTTAATGCTAATATTAATACTAATACTAATACTACTGAAATGAGGGATAATGTGAGTAAAGTCTTAGAGTTTTTAGGGGGAAATTATATGTGAATAACTTTTTTATTATTGTAATAGCATGAATAATATGCAGTTAAAGGAAAAGGAAATTGATTAAGTCGTATTAGTAGTTCATATAACTGATGGAGTTAAAACAAACTTTACAACTTCTTTAATAAATGTAAAATAAGGTACACCTTCTATATAATTGTACAAAGCTATGATTTTATATCCCCTCTATATCTCATAAAATAAAAGTGTCTTTATTCATCCAAAGTTAATTTAATGGAAAAACCAGGCAACATTACCTACTATGAATATTAATGTTTATATAAATAAGCATATGAATATCTATTTCTAGTATAAAATAAGAAAATACAGTTGAGCTTTACTTGTATGTTAAAACTTGCATGAGAAGCATCTTACACGTTGTCTTCATTAACCATTATTTAGCCTACTTTCACAGTAGTGTGAACATATATTTTGTAAAAATTCATCACATGATAATCCTGTCTTTCACTTTAATTTGATTCTAATGACATTTCAGAATGGTGTAAAATAATATAGATAGTGTAAACAGAAATGTTGCTTCAAAACAGATGAAAATATTCTGTATAATGGTGGTGTACTGAACTGTCACTTTTTATACCTGGATATCTTTTCTTGTGACTCAGTTAACAGCACCCATCATGTAATTAAATGCTGTATAAAAAGAGAGGGCTCTATCTTACCAACCGAGAGAAGATGGCCTGTTGTAGAGGTTGTATGGTCTCCTGAAACATCAGTTCTTAATGTCATGCTGGAGTAAAGAATATGCTCTCTCTCTTTCTCTCACTCTCGTGACTAATTTGACCACTTTAGCAGTAACAATCTTCCAGCCAAATTCATTAAACTAGCCGCAGATGCCTTAACCATACTAGTCTCCATACTCATCAGTAGGTCCAGCACTCAATCCCACATTCCCAAGGTCTGGAAACAAAGTTATTCATTACCTCTATGTAAAGGTGGTAAATGTAACAATCATAGCATCTTCAGTCCAATTGTCATACTATCAACTCTATCAAAGATGTTGAAGAAGTGCATTCTTTCACAATTACTATAGTACCTTTTAAACTGAAAACCTGCTGTCTAGTCCCCAGCATAGATGTCATTCCAACTACAGCATAAACAACTACTGTAGCATCTTTCTCAAATACCCTTGACCTAAACTGCAATAGCAATCATTTGATTTCTACCCCCTTTTTTGATCTGTCAAGGGCATTTGACACAGTTTCTTATTCTAAACTACTCCACAAGTTCACCACTCTCAGTCTCTTTAATAACACAATCAAATGGTCCCATAGTAACCTACATAACAGAATACAATGTGTCAAGTGGTAAACAGTATTACTCTTCCCTCTTCTCTGTTAAAACAGGTGTTCCTTATGTCTCTGCACTGGGCCCATTGCTGTTTAATATAGTTGTCAATGATCTACCTGCTATTTCTAGCACCTCTGCACTTATTTTGTATATAGACAACTCCATCCATGCTTGTTACTCCCCATTCATTATGATATGTAAGTCAAAACCCAAGAATCATACTCCTCAAATGAACTCTAGCTATGAAAATGTGACCTAATGCTCAATGCTAAAAGACAAAACTCATGCTCATCCTACCTAGATGCAGTCCTGCCACACATACTAACTTTACCATTACGTCTTCTAACAATATCATCCTGGAATTTGTCCCAGAGACTAAACACCTCCATATGCTTAATGTGATTAAAAAAAACTGATCAGAAACTTGGTGCTTTATACAGAATGAAAACCTCTCAGGAAAGTAACATGAAAGGCTACAGTTAATGCTTACATCCTATCCAGTCTATTCTACACTGCTCCGGTCTATATTAAGTTTAATATTACTCAACAACAAAAACTAAGGTAAGGTTAAAACAAAACAGTGAAATTTGCCTGCAATCTACTTAACAGAAATCATCTCTGCATTACTCTGCATAAAAACAGCTGGATGGAATTTCCCAGCTATCTTCAATAGATGCAACTAAACATAGTAGCCCACTCTGTTCTGCAACAGTTATCTAAATATTCTTCCCTAATCTATCCTAAAATGCAACTCTGTTCTAAAAACAAACACCTTATCTACAAGAACTAGGCCTCACATGCACATGGTGAAGCACAGTAGTCATGTCATGTGTCCAAACTCTGGATCCAAATGGTATCTACCCTAAAACAACCTGAAAATCAAAACACTTCAAGAAAACTCTCCACGCTCATCTTCATCAGCTCTATAGTCTCCTCCTTCTTTTCCTGTCCTTGTAAATCAGTTGTGCCTCACATTATTTTCTTGAAACACATAGTTTTCCCTCTCATCAGTAATTCTTTTTCATAACTGGTGATGTGAACCTTGAACCTTTTCTTTTCTGTAACTTTGATCATGCAGATTAGCAATGCAATCATCAACCACTTTTAAATTCAGTCCTCTAGATTTTTACACATTTTAGTAATATGGATCTCTGTCAATATTTACCTCTTGACCATTCTTGTCTTGTATTCCTGCACACTGCTCAACTACAAGTGACTTATGCTAAGTACTTCCTTCTTCAATGCAATTCCCCCCTTTTTAATTTCCATCTTTGATAACTGTTACTTGTCATGCATACACAGGCACACACACCTAGCATATATTATATCCATTCTAATATAATCAGGTTTATAATTTCAGCTCTAATACCTATCTAGCTGCTTAACAGTCTTTCCTTATGCTTTATTGTTTGGCACCCATATAGTTGATTTATCATTACAGTCAATGTACATTTCATTCCATCTCAATAAATATGTATGCTGATATTGCTTTATCTAATCTCTCCTTATGTAATCACCTTTGCCAGCCTATATTTAGCAGATACACTTTTCTCATTTAATATTTCCTTTGATAATATTAATGGAACTGCTGATATAAATTTGTTTTTAGATTACGTTCTTACATTATTGCATTGCTACCTTATTAACAATGGATGCATTTTATCTTCAGCTATTTAATCTTAAGCTGTACTTCTGAAACTATTGATATTAATCATGTACATCTATAACTATATATATCATTCTATGTCTGTATCTATATCTATGTCTGTGTCTATATTTACATATATATCTATATAAACACTACAAGAAAAATCCATCTGATATTTAAACCTAGCTGGTATTGACCTCTTCAGCACAGCAAGGTGTGCTGACATGGTCAATAAAATAGCTGAAACATGCATGCTCACAGCTAGTGTGGTTTTATTGACCTGAATGCTGCCATAAAGACTTAAAAAGTAAAAATGTCATGGACATTCAGAGGCCGTGTAGCTGAAACACGATGTCCTTAAGGGGTCATTTGCAAATATTCCATGGACCTCTGCTGAATATTGGCTTTGTTCCAAGTCGGACTTTCCCAGTAAACAAATGTTAAATAAATAAATAAATAAATAAGAAGAAGAAGAATTAAAAGTCTAATCAGGCTAGATCCACAGCAGTTTGGTTTAATAAAAAGTAGATCCTGTCTAATAAACCCAATTATCTTCTTTTAGAAGATAACATAATCTGTTGACTAGGGACATAGATTAGGTTGATCTAGACAAAACTTTTGACATCATCCCCTATGGTAGCATAATTAATAAAGTAAATTTATTATAAATAGATCCGTATGTGGTAAGATGAGTAGAAAATTAGCTAAAAGGCATAATCTACATGGTGCAGGTAGCAAGTATAGGAGAATATGAAGGTGACTGCTTTTGTTCAGTATTTGCTTCAGTGACCTACAGCTTAAAAACCAAGGCCTATAGCTTACCAAGTTTGTGGATGACTTCAACATAGCAGTCATTGTGAAATACCCCCCCAACACCAACACAGAAACCCTCCAGCAAGAAATTACACTTATAAATGTCTGTTGTATTGAACATGGGATTTAATTAATTGTTAAAAATGCACCATTGCCATATTTGGCAGCTAAATCTTCTCCCAGCATACAGTATCAGCATTACCCCATTTCAAAATAAGAATGTTATTAGAGACATGGAAACCTTGATTGATAATTCCCTCTCATTTGACCACCCTGTAGCAAAAAATGTCAGAAAATCCTTATACTTAGCAGAGCTGATCACCAGGAGAATATTATCCAGCTCTGAAGAGGTCATTGTCCCGTCGTACTCAGCTCTGATGAGACCAGCTAGAAAATATAACACCTTCTTTGTGATGTACTTCACAAGACATTTCAAACTGTTGGAAAGATGACAGATGTTCCTAAGAAAAGAGGGTCAAAAGCTTAAAATTCCTAAACTACCAAAAAGGACTAGAAGCATGGTTCTTCTTTTCTCTGTCTTATAGCCTCCACAAAGACAGAATCTCCCTTACCACAGGAATCAACCCCTCCTGAAGGTAAAGACGTTTAATACGCTATCTTCCATCAAAAAGGACCTGAATAATTGGCTGGATATTCATAAATTGCCAAATGGATATTCATAAATTGCCAAAGTCATGACTAGCCTATCCCTCCACTAAAAAGGCAGGAGTATAATATAAAAACAGGTAAGATGTTATAATTGCAAGACTCAGTAGCTTCAAATTTCCTGCGATTCCAATGACTTAAAAGCTTTTTTTTTTAAATATTTATAAAAAAATTCTTACTCCCAGAAATGGGTTTTAATACTATTCTTATTTTATGCAAATATGGACTTTACTGAAGACTTTCAATGTGTTATAACAACAAACTGGGAGGGGAAAGATAATACATATCTGTTATATTGTTAAGATAATGTTAAATAAAGTAAAGACAACAGATGGTGATATTAATAAACATAGTTCAATATGTAATAGCTGTTTACATATTCAAATTTGAGAAATTTAGTGAATAGAAAATTGCTAAGTTTTCTTTTTTGAATGACGTGAACAATATCCCAAATTTTGGGCATACATATTTTCTATTCTGTCTGAGTAATTTCCAACAGAATTTTCTAAGATACTAATACACTATAAGGAACTAGTGTAAGACTCATTTAAAAAAAAAAATTCTTATGAAATTTGTGGGAACAATACACAGAATAATTTTCAGGAGAAGGAGGAGTTAGATTTAAGTGAAGGCAGAAATTGAACAATTTAAGTTATATTTAACTTAATGACAGTTGTTATTAAGAAAGAAAACATATGTTATATATAACATATGTAAAAGAAAACATATTAAATTTGGTTTGCTTTATTTCCTATTAATGTATGTATGCCTATGTGCTAAGTGATAATTTAATAAAGGTGTTTAAAGAAAAAAATAAAGGCTTGTTAGGAAATTATAAAATTTTAATTGTGATGTTAGTGTCAGAAACTACAGTCGTTCCTGTTTGGAAAATGTATGGCTAGAAATGTTTACACTGAGCCTTTTACACACTGTGAAAACAATGAAAACTAAAGAAAAAAATATGTACTGGTGATACAATGTACTGACTGGTATCATATCTTCATATGAGCAGTAAAAGTACTTTATTAGCTGAGTTTGCAATGCTCCATTTCCATCTTGAATAAGCAAAGACCAAGCTCCTCTTCTTTGGTGCCTTTTGACAACAACAGGATAAGTACTTATAAAAAACTGGAAAAAGAGTACCTCTCCATCATTTTCAATATTAATTAAATTAGTCACAGATGCTAATGATGAAGAGGCCAATAACATTTGGATGAGAGTAAAGTCTGCATTGGTTAATTGTTTATTCTGGCCTACAGTAGCCATACTCCTAGACAAATTTCAAAATTACGTCCGCTACCAAGGAACATGCAAAGCAGGGATTTTTTTTAAAAGGAACATGCAACATGGGGACTTTTTATTTATTATTTTATTTATTTTACATTTGTTAACCGGGCTAGTCTAACTGGATATATTTCCATTTTCAGTAGAGGCCCGGGGAGAAAAGCTCCACATAGAGATAACCACAGTTACATAGTATACAAAAAATGAGCTGAGGTAAAAAGGAGAAAGGAGGTGGGAATAGACAAATATACAGGAAAACATCATAGGATTCAATATTCACATAATATCATAGGATTCATCATTCACACACAAAAAAAAATAAAAAATGGAAACTTATTTCACATTATTTTATAGGAAGGTTATAAAAAGAGAGTAAAAGAGAAAAGAGAAATATTCAAAATGAAAAGAGTGAGTAGATCAGATAAATTTATACTTTCAGTAAAAAGAAATGCACCTAAAGGAGGAGAAGGATATTAGAGAGCTAGCACTTATAAAGTGATGGTAGTAAAGCTTGGACAAGAAAAGAAGGAAGAAGGAGAGGGAGAGGGAGGAGTAGAGGGGATTAGTGGGAGATCTAGTCGGGGTTACAGCAGGGACATAACCATTGATTTTTAAGGTAAGTTCTGAGTTTTTGTTTGAACAGAACAAAAGTTGGAATAGAAGTAAGTTCAGTAGGAAGTTGATTCCAGTGTTTACCAATGGCGTTAGAGAAAAGGGAGTCACCAGCAAGGTTGTTGGATTTAGTTAAAGTTACTAGTAGTTTACTGGAGGAATGAAGTGAGTTTAGGTTAGAGTAGGGGGTCAAAAGTTTGGAAAGTGCAGGAGTGTTATTAGGTTGATAGAAAGCTCTTTGGACAAAGGAAAGTTGGGAAAGAAGCAACATATTTTCTAATTCTAGCCAGTGAAGTTGCTGAAGGTTCAGACAGTGGTGAGTTCTAAATTGATTGCCAGTCACAAATCTAGCAATACTATTATATGTGTTAGCCAGTTTAGAGAGATTGTTTTTCTTCAGGATAGTGTAAATTGGTGAGGCATAGAGAAGAGTTGAAATAAGGTGAGAGTGGGCAAGAGTAGCTTTGGCTGCCGGGGTTAAGAATGTTCTAATTCTGTAGAGGGATCCCAGTTTTCTGTTTACAGTTTTAATGGTATTATTGATGTGACAATCATAGGTAAGGTTGTTGTCAATCATGACACCTAGCAGTTTGGTAGTGGAGTCAGCTGATATGAGGGTGCCATTAATAGATGAGATAGAGAAATCTAAAGTGGGGGACCTAGTAGTAGGTTTAAAGAGGAGGAGTTTTGTTTTTTTAGCATTTAAAAGTAGGCAGCGTTTTAAGAACCATGCTTCTACTGTGTGGAATACATTTTGAGTAATAGTTTGAAGCTCTGGAATGTTTGTAGCTGAGCAAATAAGAGTGGAGTCATCAGCATATTGTATGCATGTAGCTTGGGGAATAGCTGCTTGTAGGTCATTTATAAAAAGGAGAATAGGAGAGGTCCAAGAATAGAGCCTTGTGGGACACCAAGAGAAATTGGGAGGAGAGAGGAGAGTTTGTTATCCCAGAGGACTGCCTGTTTCCTGTTAGTGAGATAGGAAGTAAACCAAAGGATAGCCTTTGGTTCTAAAGCAAGAGATTCTAGGATTTTTATGAGGAGGGGTGGTTAACCATGTCAAAGGCTTTGGACAGGTCAATAAAGAGTGCAGATGAAAGAATATTATTATTGCGGTTTGTGTTTATGAAGTCAGTAAAGGAAAGAAGAGCAGTGGTAGTACTATGAAAAGGCCTAAAGCCGTGTTGACAGGGAGTTAGAATGTTATTTTTAGTTAAGTAATTCATTAGTTGGTAGTGAACACATTTTTCCATGATTTTTGCTAGGGGAGACAAGAGTGCTATAGGCCTGTAATTAGAGTATTCATTGGAGTTACCTCCTTTATGTAGGGGTATAATGTGTGAGATTTTCCAGATTTCAGGTATGGTACCTTCATTAATAGTTCTATTAATAAGGATGGATATGGGATAGGCTATAACCTTAGCTGCTTTTTGGAGGAATTCAGATGGAAGTTGGTCAGCCGATGGGGTACATGGTTTAAGTTTTTGGATGCGTGTTTGGATGAAGGTGGTGGAGATAGGTTGTAAAGTGAAGGTTGGTTGAATAGAAGCTGCTTGAGCAGGGATGCTAGAATTGTCAAAGGAAAGGTGAGAGGCCAGAGAATTGATAGTATTAGTAAAGAAGAAGTTGAAAGCATTGGCAGTTTCATGGGAAGAATTTTTTTCGGATCCAGAGGGAGAGGGAGTGGTAGTTTGTCCGGGGTGAAGAAGTCTATTCAAGGTTGACCAGAATTTTTGGGGATTATTATGATTAACTTGTTGGAGGTTACTATAGTAGTTTTTTTTGTCCGAAATAATAGCTTTTTTAGTACTATTTCTTAAGTGTCTGAAGGTCTGTTGATCAGAGGGAGATTTACTAGTTCTCCATTTTATCCAGGATTTGTTTCTGAGTAACATTTTGTGCCTTGTTTCCTTAGATAGCCAGGGGGCGGGTTTAGTTTTGACTCTGATAGTTCTTTTTGGTGCATGATTATCTAGGATTGATAGGAATGTGGTGTTAAAATATTGAACAGCTTCTTCTAGAGGAAGAATTTTAGAGGTTTCCAGTTACAGGCATTTAGTTCAGTGTTAAATAGGATGGGGTTAAAATTTTTATTACTACGAGAGGTTCTGATGGTAGGGGCATTAGTAGCAATATTCTTCTTTCTTATGATATAGGTTAAGTTGTGATCGCTAATGTCATCTGGCAAAGTGCCGGTTTGATATTGTAGCTGTGGTTTATTAACAAGAATCCAATCTAGTATACTTTCTTTGTTGTTAGGTTTATTAATTCTAGTGGAGGTATTTATAGTCTGAGTAAAGCCATGGAGATTAATATGAGAGACTGGGTTATTAGTATTAACTGATGACCAATCAAGGTTGAAGTCTCCAAGTATTACAGTTTCTTGTGGGTAGGTGGATGAAGCCCAGCTAAGGAGATTTTCTATAACTATGGAGTTATTTCCAGGAGGTAGATAAGTACCGATAATATATATGGCTTTATTTGGGTTCAGTTGTAGCTTTGATATAAGGAGTTCAGTTTTGGTGTTCTCCAGGGGAGCATAGGGTACTAAGGATATATTTAGTTCAGTCTTAAATATGAGTGCAACTCCCCCACCTTTGCGGGTATTGCGGTCTTGTCTTATAATGTTGTAACCTGGTGGAATGATTTCTGTACCCCTAGTGAGGGGTTTTAACCAGGTTTCTGTTAAACATAGGATGTCGAAAGAGTAATATTCAAGAAGAGAGTGGAGATGGGTGACTTTGTTGTTAACACTTCTGATATTAAGGTGTCCTATGAGTAAGGAATGAGCATTAAAGGTTGGTAAATGAAGGGAAGAATTTGAGACAATAGGTGTGGCTTCAGAGGAAATAGTAGAGGGTCCTGGGTTTGGATGTATATCGCCATCTACCAGGGTAGAGGGGTTGTATTTTAAGTGTGGCTTACAGGTAATCAACATTAAATATTTTAGTTTCCTTAACATGAGATTATTAGATTTAATATGGGATAGTCTGTGATATTTGGCTAAGAGGTAGGAAGAGGTAGAAGTAATGTTTGAATGTGTGAACTTTGGGGTTATTAAATCAGAGGCAGTTTGTTTGGAAGAGGTTTTAAGGTGATAATTATATTTTATTTCACAAGAGGTTAGGAGATAGGGTAGTGTGAGTACTAGAGAAGAAATGAACAGGGGTAATAGCTTGGCTGGGTTTTGTTTTATTATAGAGGCCATGGATGGCGTTTTGTTGGTTTTAGAAGACATGCTGAGGAGTGGAGAAAAGGAACTCTCAGAGTAAAGGTTGGGCTAAGACTAAAGAGTAAGTTTGAGAAACTTGGTGGGAAGAGCCAGAGTATTAGCTTAGGAGTAGGAGGGAGGGGGGGATGAAAAGGAAATGGAATGGTAGTAATTAGTGGGAGGAGATTTACAATTGAGGTTGGTGTTATGGATAGGTGGGATTGCTTAGGGGGTGTGGTAAGTGAGGTATAAGGGTGAGGGTACGTGGGATGGGTGGGATAAGGGGGTAGGGAGAGGAGCGGAGCGGGTCAGAAACAAACACTTTCAGGTGAAAGCAATCAGTGAAGAGCAGATCGTACAGGTGAGTTAACCAAGGGATATGTGAAAGTTAGATGGCAAAAGTTAGGAGTGAGTAGATGCTAGAAGTAGTAGGGAAAGTAGATAAAGGTGGAGGGGCATAAAGGGACTAACAGAGGGTAAGATAAAGAGAATTTACTGGGGAGGAATTACTTCCAGAGGGGAATATCTATAAGAGAAGGGCGCCACCTAGAGGCAACAGCAGGTACTGGAACCGTGGCTACTTACAGGGCTTACTGCATACAGTAAGAGGCAAGGTTGCTGGGGATACTAATGGAGACC
Source organism: Protopterus annectens (assembly GCF_019279795.1). Lineage (NCBI taxonomy): Eukaryota > Metazoa > Chordata > Ceratodontiformes > Protopteridae > Protopterus > Protopterus annectens. Next base: position 1,018,234,734 of record NC_056748.1, on the reverse strand, counting down.
TTTGGTCAGTTGGTTGGAAGAAGCAATGTTTGGCTGCTGGCTGACCTGGCTTCGGGTTGTACAGTTAAAGGCTAACAACAGTTATTTACAAATTGCAGGAACTGTAGGACATACTTTCTTCTAACTTTCCAGCAGAGAGCTCCCAAAAGAGGGTTGGCGTCGTTCCTTACAGTAGTATAGGAGGCAGCAGTCTTAGTTAGGTTATTAGATCCCAGACCTAGTAGTGGTCAGGAGGTGAATATAGCTGGGAAAAAGAGGGGAGAAGGAGAAGATTTAAATATAGGGCAAACAAAACCTTAATAACGCTCTATCATGAATACAGTAATCACCCTTCTAGGAATACATACAAATCCAGGCTCAATTCCTAGAGGAGAAAAAAGCAGGCAACAGCATACAAAAGCTAACTTATTATCAAATCCTACTCCCACCATCTAGTTCAGAAACTTCATATCTCTATGTACTAACTAACAAGTTTAGCTAAGCATTTCATGGCATACAGAGCAAGACAATGGTAGTCTCAAAAAATAGAAACACTAAATCTACAAGTTAGCACGCAATAGCAATAAACTGAGCAAACATACAATACTAAATTAAGCATTTAAATCAGAGCAGACCAACCTGTGAAATAGTTCTCCTTAAACTAAAAAATGCAGTATGTGCTTACAGCTGAGCAGAGGAGGTTGAAAAGGGGTTACTTTAATGTTCTAGATAAAGACAACGAAGCATGAAAGGTAAGCGTTCGTACTATGGTAGTGCTCAGAAGCTTAGTATGGCTACTGCGAAGGAGCACGCTAATGTCTTTGATACTTGGATAGGAAGAAATACATTAAGCACGTGTGGAGTAGCTGAAATAAAACACGCTACTAACTTCACACACTTCAGAGAGGTATTGGGCTAAAAATATACTTTAATTGGGTGCTTGTCGCCAAGGATTGTAATCCAAATGCTTGGCTTTATGGAGCGGGTAAGGCACGAAAACCGGCCCACGGTAAATGAACCAATTCCCTGTCAAGCAATGCGGTCTTAATTCCCTACCGCTGTTCACATATTAAAAACCAATTCCTCATCGAGCAATGCGGTGTTCTTTCACTAATACTGACAGTAAAGTATAGTAGCAAGCTTGCAGACTTATCTCTAATCAGTGAGATACAACAGACTTATCGCTATTCAACATTAGCCGTACTGGCGATAAGCAGCGATTCTAGCAGCACTCAAACAGTTAAACAGTAAACAGTGCAGCAGTAGTAACAGTATTGCAAAGGCAAAAAATGAAAGCAGTAACAGAGCCATACAAGCTACGATATATCGCAGCAGTGACACATCATAAAAATAGAAAAAAAAAGAAATAACACGCTACTTACACAAACTTGGAACGCCGAAGGCAGGGGCGCACAGCAGCCTGGGGATTCTAAGGGAAAGAGTCGGCGCGATTATGGGCAGGTGTATATATAAATTTAAGAAAGGAAGTAGGGTTGGAGGGGAGAAGGGGGAGGAGTAGGGGACAGGCAGGAAAACCGGAAGAGAGGTAAAGTGCCAGCCCTGAAAGTACAAGAAAGAGGAATAGGGCAAGGAGGGGAGCGGAGTGGGGCAGAAACAAACAGTTTCAGGTGAAAGCAATCAGTGAAGAGCAGATCGTACAGGTGAGTTAACCAAGGGATATGTGAAAGTTAGATGGCAAAAGTTAGGAGTGAGTAGATGCTAGAAGTAGTAGGGAAAGTAGATAAAGGTGGAGGGGCATAAAGGGACTAACAGAGGGTAAGATAAAGAGAATTTACTGGGGAGGAATTACTTCCAGAGGGGAATATCTATAAGAGAAGGGCGCCACCTAGAGGCAACAGCAGGTACTGGAACCGTGGCTACTTACAGGGCTTACTGCATACAGTAAGAGGCAAGGTTGCTGGGGATACTAATGGAGACCTTTGGTCAGTTGGTTGGAAGAAGCAATGTTTGGCTGCTGGCTGACCTGGCTTCGGGTTGTACAGTTAAAGGCTAACAACAGTTATTTACAAATTGCAGGAACTGTAGGACATACTTTCTTCTAACTTTCCAGGAGAGAGCTCCCAAAAGAGGGTTGGCGTTCCTTACAGTAGTATAGGAGGCAGCAGTCTTAGTTAGGTTATTAGATCCCAGACCTAGTAGTGGTCAGGAGGTGAATATAGTTTCTTCTAACTTTCCAGGAGAGAGCTCCCAAAAGAGGGTTGGCGTCGTTCCTTACAGTAGTATAGGAGGCAGCAGTCTTAGTTAGGTTATTAGATCCCAGACCTAGTAGTGGTCAGGAGGTGAATATAGTTTCTTCTAACTTTCCAGGAGAGAGCTCCCAAAAGAGGGTTGGCGTCGTTCCTTACAGTAGTATAGGAGGCAGCAGTCTTAGTTAGGTTATTAGATCCCAGACCTAGTAGTGGTCAGGAGGTGAATATAGACAAACTTGGAACGCCGAAGGCAGGGGCGCACAGCAGCCTGGGGATTCTAAGGGAATAGATTATCTTAATATAAAAATACATTAATTGCCTATTTATGACATGCTCTGTATTTATTGTACATAATTATAATTTTATCCAGAAATGGTTTGATATTTCTTTAGACAGTAAGTTATTGAGACATTCATCAGATAGTGAATATAATTAAGTATGATTGTGAATTGCTTGTCACAATTTTAAATAAAGAATAGAATGGTAAGGATATTTTGAACACTAGTACCAAATGTCACTCTGGCATTTAACATAGACTGCAAAGGATATGAACTATAAGTTGCTTCCTACATTTTGGATGATTCCCTCAGCCTTAATTTAGTTACTGTTTAACTCTGAGCAAGTCACTTAACCAGATACTGATCTGAGACAACTGGACATTAACTATGAATCTATGAATCTATTCTGAGATTGCTATATCACTACAAACGTATATAAGCCTTCTACAGACTGAAGCTTAGTTGCCCTTAGTTGCTATTTTTTTTATCAACAGTGCTAGGCTCATTATATTCCCAGCTAATATGACTTAGGGAATTGCTGTTCATATCCAGTCTTTTTATTTTAGTCTTGAAAATATTTTTTTCTGTAAAGTTACATTATAACCAGAGTTGAAAATATATGCCAGTTTTGTTCAATAAGTTACCACACAGGATCATTTTAGTTCTACAAAAATACAAAACAGCAAGTATAGGTAATTGTTAAATCTATATAAAATAAAGTTGGTAATCTTATGATGTTTTAACTTTGAGATCTCAAACTTTCATTGTGGTGCGTCTTAACAAGTGTACTCTTCATTTTGTAATCCAAAAATATACATATCAGAAAGGAAGATAGTGAATATTGTTTGTCTATGGAATGTTACATTCGATATAAGGGGGTCAGACATTGCTGCTTCTGCTCTTGACAGAGTGAAATGAATACAATTTTTTAAATGATGAAGCTGCAAGACTGCATTGCAGTTTGTAAATATAGTCTCTTATTATTTAAAAAGTGACACAACATTTCTCATAATTATATATTTTTTCTGAAAAATAGTCCAAAATCAACTGTTTGCAGTGGGAAAGCCCAGCCCCCTCACCACCCTCCACTATATATATTAACTCCATGGTCATACAATACTGATGGTAAGGGAAAGCCCTCACTTTCCAAAGTCCAGTGGTTTTCTACAGACATGGATAATACCTGATCCATACTAATAAACTTGCCATCTCTCTCTCTCTCTCTCTCTCTATTTTTTTCTTAAATTGTGTTCATTTGTACTGTTTCCAAACCTGTATTTAAACTGTACAGTACTGCTACATAAATCCATAACGAAAACAAAATGCATGGCTCTGCACATGACATAAGCGAAGTTGTACTCACTCATGTAAAATATATTTGGCATTAATAATGACCACTCACAATTTTATTTTAGGCACAACTCAGACTTATGATGACATTCTTCATTCATTATTTCAACTTCTGTTCTTTGTAGCTTCATCATATCGTTAGGAATCCACACACACACACATACACATACATACACGCACACACTCACAGACTTATGTTAACCTGAGTCAGGCACACTGCACCATGAAACAAAGAAAATATTTATTGCACACATGCTTATTATGTCTACTAGTTATTAACTCTTGATGAGCATACTGCAACTACGTTTTAAAACAAACACTATATTTACACATTGACTGACGCCATAATTATAAATATGAAATTGAAGTGTACAAAAATATCTTATTGATCCAAGTATTGCTTTTCCCTTGCCTTCTGTAGTTACTGGTAGAGCTAATCAAGTTGCAGGAAAGCAATAAACATTTTCAGCTTGTTATAAAAACTTTAAAATATCAGAAATAACTTATAATGACAACTTAAGAAAAGGGGTTAGGGTTGCAATAATGTAATCTGAGAATTTGTTGCATGAAGTAACTGCAAAAAGGATTTTACATTCTCCATCAAACAACTGCAAATGACGAGACACCTACAAGTCTCACTATCAGTAGCGTGTATGTGAGAATGTCAGCCATTTGATATGGTACAGCTTGTCAGACTTGTGTGATAAATTGCAGACAGAGAAAGGAAACAGGAGCAGCTTCTTCCAGAGTTACTGTCAGAATACCATCTAATACAAATCAATAGCCCTTTCTGTGCATGTACAGGCTTGGAGATGTAATTAGGTGGTGGGTCAAATATGAAAGCTGTAACCGTACAGAATGAATGTATTTTCAAGCCCTATGGTGAAGCTTAGGGCTGGTATTTCATACCCTTATATTGAACTTCAAAGTGAAAAGTTTACTTAAAACAGTTTTATGTAATCTGGTCTGAAAAAAACTATGAAAGGGTTCTTACAATATGTAATGAGATAACCGTTATTTTCTTAACCTTAGTAATAATAAACCAAATGCAAGAAATATGCTTGCAAAAGAACAAAATAGTTTTCACAAAGAGATTTTGCATTATACAGAATTTCAGGTAAATTGACAGGTTCATAGCCAAAGATCTTGTTAGCAGTTTGTTTTGACTGATATAAATATTAGACTCCCAGTTATATATCCATATATATATATATATATATATATATATATATATATATATATATATATATATATATATATATATATATATATATATATATATATATATATATATATATATATATATATATATATATATATATATATATATATATATATATATATATATATATATATATATACATATATGCCTATATATATATATATATATATATATATATATATATATATGTGTGCGTGTGTGTGTGTGTGTGTATACACACACAAGTATCATTTAGGTGATTGAAATGTGTGATCTTTGCACAGAATAGAAGCCGGCACAGCTGACTGAAAAACAGCTGATCAAATGTGCTGGCTTATTTTCTGTGTGAGATTGTGAACAGTGGATGTCAAGGAGTTTAGCTTTCCTCATTGTACAGCAATCTCGTAGTTGATATACATAATTAGCAGGGGCCATGAAGATACAGGGAGGCTTCCCCCTGCAAAAATATATATTTTTTGATCAAACACTTTTGTCGATCACTTGCACTTTGATTAGATGAGTATATGACTATATATGCATATAAGATTTTATGTGAGAGGTACAATAGCCACTTGATAGAAACGTTTTTGTGGGTGCAAAAAAGATATAATGCTGTAATGAATGGATGCTGATTTGTGTGAATTGCATTTAAGTGAATTAAAGTTTTACACAATATAGGTAAGTAGGAATGTGCAGGAAACTGAACGTCTAAAAAGGTGGTGGACATAAAGATGTACAAGATGACATCACAGCAGTTAGAGTGTATAGGAAGCATAGATAATCATAAGGACTAAAAGGTATTGGAGTCTTGCAACCATTTAGCCCTTCCAATACCCACCCTGAGACTGCATCTTCTTTTTTAAAAGAGGACTAGTCCAGTCAAGCCAGTGCTGAATTTGTAAAAACCAATCCAATCATCTTGTGCCTGTTTAAAGGAAGATAAATGTGTCCCACTGTTTGATTTGTCAAAAAAGTATATTCCAGAGTTGAGAATGGTGGTGCATAATGAACCTATCTCACCCCTACATTTTATTTTCTTATTGATGAAAATTTAGATTCCTGGTTTTGTTATTTGTGGGACTATTTGATTTATGGAGATGAAACAGATTCAAGACACTGGGTCCCTAATGGTATGGAAGACAAGGTATAGATAGAACTTCTGAAGTCTATATGATACTGAATGAAGAGACGGTCCTTAGTGCTTTTAAGACAGTGATCTTCTTAGTTAAGAATCTATAGGGTCTTTCTGTTTGACTGATATGTCTAGTGAAGTATATCCCAAAGGGGGTATTGTATTTACTAATTGGCCTAGTCAATGCTCAGTTTAAGGCGAAATAATCTCTTTAGATCCGGGTGATATTCCTTTGGCATCATTTAGCAGCACTAAGTATAAGGATTTTCTGACTACAGTCATTACATAATGATCAAAGGAGAGATAGCCAATAACCGAAGTTTCAAGGTCCTTAACAGCTTTCTCATTTTGGAGTAGTGGGGCATTGTCTATGTTGCATGCTGGGGGTGGGGTAGTTTATCAAATGTGAAAATATTGCACTGTTTAGCAATTAATTTGAGTTCATTTTTAGTATGCCCGATATTTACAAGTGTGAGTTCTTACTGAAGGGCTTTGACATCTTACTACATAGAAATCTGTTTGTAATGCATTAAGATTAATAACTATCCTACCATGAGGAAAAATGTCAGATGCTTTGGTCAGATCAAGGAATGCTGTGCAAACAACATGACCACTGCCAATAGCCTATGTTAAACATTCAAAGAAGTTAACCAGATTCATTAGATAGGATTTACCATCGGCAAAGACAAACTGCTGTGGGCCTACCGTGATGAGATTATCAATATCACAGTTTATCGGGTATGTGCATTTTTAATATCATAGCATTACATCGTTTATCAGGTATGTGTGTGTGTTCATGTGTTAAAGTTATGGTAAAGATTAGATAAGGGGATAGATTTAGTGTAGTGCATGTCTGGTGTGTGTTTTGTGTCCTCTTTTCTTGTGCAGTGGTCCAAAAAGGAAATTAAATTAAATAACAATTCCACCTATATTTTGCCAAAATAATAAAAAAGAAACTTTAAAATATTACAACTTTGGCAATGGATCTAAAATAAAATATTTAACAAAAAAACTGGTGTCTCAGCAAATGACTTCCTGGTTGTTAATGCATATAATTTAAAACCACATATGTATTCAAATTTGAATATTGTCAATTAAATAGTTAAATAAAATTAAATAATTAAACAAATAAGTAAGCAGTTAAACGTATTTGCTGCACAAAATGCAGCAGAAGAGGACAACAAGCCCATTTTGACCTCATACCTTCCTATAAATATAAAAAAAAATAAATAAATACATATTTAAATCTATATGTAAGTTATATAAAATATTTCTTAAGCAATTCATTAATAAGACCTTTCATTTGCAATGTATTATTAGCAAATATCAACCATGCTTCTTTCGATAATAAAAATCACAGAGATATTAACATAAAGGTCTGAGCCATAACATATATTCATACATAAAAAATGTCCTTTGTTATTTTTCTAACTTGTCTTGTAGTTTGCACTATAAAAAACTTATCTCAAGAGCATCAGGCAATTACTACTGATTTTTGATAACAATTACATTTCATGGGAAAATTAAAATATAACCCATTAATTATTTACCCCTAACTATTTCCTATATATTCATTTGACGTAGCTAATATGTATACTACAGCTATCAATACCACGCAAATTTCTATAAGAAATGTTCAGCTTCAAATTCTTTAATATTTCATCAGATGTTACTATGTACAAGAGATATTTTAAAATGTCCCAGAGGTATGCAACATAGGAAACAGTAACAATCAATGGACTTTCCAATGAAAAAGAAATATCAGAAGGCATATCATCAGATATTTTTTATTACTTTTTAACAAATTTATAAGCCATGGTGGTGCAGCGGTTAGCATTGTCACCTCACAGCAAGAGGTTCTCTGGCTCGATTCTCGGCTCGAGTGCCTTCTGTGTGCGGTCTGCATGTCCTCCCCGTGGTCGAGTGACATTTAAAGACATGCAGGTAGGTGCGTGCATGAATGGGTGTGCCTTCATTGAAGGTTGGGCATTGGACTGGCACCGTAAAAATCTACTGCCAATCATAAGTGGACCGGCGGTCTGCTGTGGCGACCCCTAGCTGGGAAAAGCCGAAAGACATTACAAACAGATTATTGAAAGCTTGGTACATACTACAACTGTGTCAATAAACCATGCTGGTTCATATGTCCTATTTGCAAACAGCAGGGTTACTTCAGATCCAAGTACTTTTTAATCCATCAGATTAATGCGCATAGTATGTAACTCAATAGTAAGTGTGATGAAGAGTCGGTTACACAAATTAATGCGCATACTATGTAACTCAATAGTAAATATGATGAAGAGTCGGTTACACAAATTAATGCGCATACTATGTAAATCAATAGTAAGTGTGATGAAGAGTCGGTTACACAAATTAATGTGCATACTATGTAACTCAATAGTAAGTGTGATGAAGAGTCGGTTACACAAAAAGGCAGTGAGGCTCTCATTCTTAGATCAAGGCTAATACAGAATTATGAAGAGAAGGTCATGCTTACTAAACCTGGTGGCATTTGTTGAAAAAATAACTGCGGGCATAGATGAAAGTCTGACAATTAGCACAACACAGTTAGAGGTCTAACACCATCCCACATAAGTTAAACAGTTAATGTTAATTGATATACAATTAGCATGTTTAAAAATGGACAATTACTCAAACAAAGAATGTTAGATTGGTGAAAAAGCATTCAGACACACCACACATGATTAGTGAAATAATACTGAGCTGCGTGTTTGTTTGTTTGTTTACTGTCTGCGCTGCCTTTCTTTACAAGGAAAAGTGGATGAAGGTCTCTATGGGACTAAATTGCCAGATAAGTACAAAAAGGGAAGATATTGTTATGTGAATAACATATAAAATCATGCTATAAAGAGATCTAGGCACTGTATTACTTGCTCTGAAAACGTCTTGTAATTTTTTGAGGAAGTCGTTAAACTTTCAATATAAATGTAATGGCTATTTACACTCGGAACAGACTGTAGGAAGGGACCAAAGTACATGTACAGACAGTCATCTTAGCATCCACCACAGTGGTTCCACAGTAGTTATAAAGTCAGTTGAATATACTTAAGTGAGCTATGTAATGTATGACTGAAAATGATTGAGCAGATTATAAGTGATGTGTAGTGTTTGCAACTGGGAGTGTGTCAGTATGGTTTGCAATGTAAAATGCTTGCAACTAGGATTATGTCAGTGTGGTTTCTTTTTCATTTATATAAATGTATGATTGCTTATGTTGTGCGTAATGGCTTAATAAAGATGTTTCTTGCTTAAAAAAGGGGGGCAGGAATTGAATAATTTATGTAATGTTGCTTAGGTTATATGATACATAGTAATATATGTGAAGTATAATGTTTGTTAATGTTAGTTTAATACAATTTGATTGCTTTTGTATAAATGTAAATTTGCCTGTCACAAGTGATAATTCAATAAAAATATTTAAAAAAATAAAAAAGTAAGTCAACTGGATATCTTAAAACTTTTGGGAATATTTTGATAATCCAGAGACATCCTTGTACTGCAGTATTATACTGTCTTGGCCACTTTTAGATTGTAATGTACATTTTTGTATAACCTAACAAAACACTTTGGACAGAGAAAGCAATAATTTCTCACAGAAAATAGTAGGGCTACACAAATTGTAGCTATGCAGGTAAAAAGGGCTCTCAATTTGCTAAGTGCATGATCTCTGTCACTTCTTCAAGGCAACGCTGGAGCTTGTCCATTTAGACAAACTGCATATAGAGCAAACAGGCTGTGGAGATAATACCACATTAGAAAAATGCCACTGTAACAATACAAACAAGACAGAAGGAAATAATAATTAATTTGTGAATGATGGCATGTACCTTGATTAAGGAAGAATATACCACCCCTTGATAAACACATCAAACTCTACTTTTAAGATATCAGGTGATTTTGTAGATTATCAAAAGTAAAACAATGGTATGCATCAGTCAAACTTATAGAACATAATCAGATGGCAAAGACGATATTCAGGTGTATGACCCGATGAAATTTTAAGCAAATCATCATCACAATCAGTCCCCTTTTCCCATTTACTCCATGGAATCAGTGTGATGTGCCAACTGTCACCATCTCTCTCAGTTCAGTGCCACTCTGCTACCTTCTTCTAATTCTTCACCAGATTGTCTTCTGCTATTCTGCACGTGCCCAAACCCCCACATTCTGTTCTCTTTGACCTCTCTGCAATTGGAGCTACTTTGGCTTGTGCTCTGTTGTCCTCATATCTTCTTTCCCACAGTGTGCATCCTAACACCTGTCTCAGGCATGTCATCTCCTTCACCTCTAGATTCCTCACCTGCTCTGTCTTTACTACCCAGGTTACTGTACCATACAGTAATGCTAGTCACACCACTGTTTTGCACAGCTTACTTTTATCTTTTTTTGGCACTCTTCTGTCATACACTACACTCTGCGCCAGTTGGTTATAGCCCTTCTAATTCTAGCTTTGACCTCATCATTCCGATCTTCCTTCTCCTTAACCACCCTCACATATCTGAAGCTGTTAGCATGTCCCACTGTTTTCCCTTCTATCTTCATTCTCAGTTTCTTCTGATTCCTCCATTTACTGATATTACAACTGTCTTATCTGTACTCAGTTTCTTCCCATGTGTCTTCAGTTTTGCATTCCATTCCCTTAACCTTTGCAAAATTCTCACTCAGAGTCTGCCTGTAATGCCACATCATCTGCATACAGCAATTTTGTTCTTTAGACATAACAATCACTGCACTTTACATGAGTGCCATAAATGTAAAGCACAACATTCCACAAAGGAAAACAAAATGGATATTGCAATGTAGAATAGACAACTCAGCTGCAAACTACCTAATGTTTTATCTTCTTCTTCATCTTCTTTTGGCTTTTTCCGGTTAGGGGTTGCCACAGCGGATCACCTGTCCACTCATGATTGTCAGTAGATTTTATGGTGTCGAGTTGCCAGCCCAGCACCCAACCTTCCACAGAAGGCACACACCCACACTTAGGGCCAATTTAGAGTATCCAGTCCACCTACTGCATGTCTTTGGGAGGAAACCGGAGCACCCGGAGGAAACCCATGTGACCACAGGGAGGACATGCAGACTCCGCATAGATGGCACCCCGGCCGAGAATCAAACCAAAAAACCTCTTGCTGTGAGGCGGCAATGCTAACTGCTGCACCACTGTGGCTGCCAAACTACCTAATGGTTTATATGGGATTTAAAACAACAATGACTTTTTTTTTCAAATAGCTTTAAAATCACTAAGACAAAAGCCATAGTAGTAGGTGTATCATAATGCCCAATAAACTAACTGCATTAAACTGCTTTCCTTCTTGTCTAGTTGCACCAATAAAGATTTTCACTCCTGGTGGGGAGATGGGGAGGTGGGGAGGTTGGTAGGGTGGCCTAATGGTTAAGATGTTTGCCTTACAAACACAAGGTGCAGGGTTTGAGTCTCACAAGGGATGATTGACTAGGCTTACAATGGCTTGCAAGGGCAGTTAGCCTAGATGTTTGCCTTACAAACACAAGGTGCAGGGTTTGAGTCTCACAAGGGATAATTGGCTAGGCTTGCAAGGGCAATTAGCCTAGTACTAACCTATGAACCGATGTATAAAATACTTATATTATTAATGCTACCCTGTCACCTTTAGTCAGACATTTACATTATGACTGGTAGTCTGTCCAAAATGCATTTGATCTGCCAGTTTGAATAAGATTTATTAATTAATGATTACATTTATTTATTTGAAGTGTATTTGTTGCTTAATTAATCTGATTTTTATCTATGTAGTTATAAATTATATACTGTACTGTTGTATAGGACTTTAGCATTTTTTAAAGGGAAAGCTTGCTCCCTGCATTCTACACACCTCCTGAACTTACATATAGTAACCCAGCGGCTGCATGAATAAAAACAAACAAGATATATCATAAAACAAAGGAATTACTCTTAGTGCAAACTTCAAAACCATAAAGGCAGTGATTTCCAACTGCATTTTGATTTTGACATGGCAACTGCTGATCAGAAAAGATGAATTCACAACCAGTATGGAATGCTTAAATTACACTTACTGTAAAAAGAAATGTATAGCTGTTAAGACAGTCACCGATCTTTGCTATGCTCTATAGTCAATTTCATTTAATGAAGATAATGTTTTGGAGAAAACAGAAAATAGAGGGCAGCAAGGGTCAAAAGTAATTAGATGAGCTGAACATAATATAGAACAGAAGACAAATTCTTCATGGATGAGCTGCATTAATTTGACAGGGTAAACATATCATGTGATTCACATCAGGATGCAGCACAACCAACCCAATGTTTGCAGTGGGACAGAGGTTGAGAAGAAGTTAGAGATGAGAAAAGTGTGGGCATTCCTAAGCTGGACAAAGAATATGACAAGGTCTCAAACAAAGCCAATTTGGGCAGTCCTGCAATGGTTCAAAGTCACAGAAACATTGACAGAATTAGTGCAGACTATGTACAAGAACCCAATGACACAAATATTCCCAGTAGAAGTAGGTATGCATCAGGGTTCAGTTCTGAGTCCACTGCTGTTCATAATGGTGATGGACTACATTAAACAGGGTCAGAGGGGACAGATCAACAAAGGCACTGTATTCAGATGAGATACTCTGAGCAAGAAGTTAATCTAATGATAGGGGAATGAAAAACTTAAGGCACAAGGGATGAAACCGAGTACAGATAAGACAGTTGTAATGACAGCAAATGGAGGAAATCAGAAGGGAAAACAGTGGAACAAGTTACCAGCTTTACGTATCTGAGGGGGTGAGGACAATGGAAGTCTGAATGAGGCTGTAGCCAACTGGCACAATGTTTCAGGGGTAGTGTATGACAGAAGAATGACAAAGAAAAAAAAAGTACTGTGTATAAAACAGTGGAGCAACCACTACTACTGTATGGTACAGAAACTTGGGCAGTGTATGTTGAGCAGTTGAGGAAGCTAGAGCTGATACAGATGAAGTGCCTGAGATATGTGTCAGGATGCACACTGTGGGACAGATGAAGAAATTAGGACATCAGGGCAGATGCCCAAGTAACTCCAATTGGAGATAAGATCAAAGAGAACAGATTATGGTCATGTGGGCACATGAGTTGGAAAGCTGAATACAATCTAGTGAAGAAGATTTGACACAGATAGGAATATGGCAAGAGGAAACACGGGCATCCAGCAAAGGAATTGATGGACTGCGTGAGATTATTGATGGACTGCGTGAGATAAGACATGTGGCAATCAGCCATGACTGTTGAAAAAGGTAAGGGAGTGTCACTGAATCAAGAGAGAAATGGTGACAGTTGATGCGACACCCTGACACCATGTAGAAAATGGGAAAGGGGGTTGGTGATGGCGAGGATAATGAGGAAGAACTGTAGAAAGTGCTTGTTTCATAAATGGAGTTATCACTGGCTATTTGGTTGCCAGATAGTACAGTTTTAGTAGACGAGGAAAATGGCCAATAGTGCGGTGCTAAATGAGAAGAAAATGATTGGCTGGTGAGTGCTAGTGCACATGTATGGATTGACAGAAATAAATAATGATTGGTGGTGTGTAGGTGTATGTTTTTGATTGACTGCAATTATAGGTACATGTTTTTATTTTTTACTGATGCTAACTTAGAGGTGTACAGCCTCATAGTAGTAGGCTTGTAGATATTAATTTAGTCTGCTGTTAGGTTCATCTGTTTGAATGTATTAGGGCACTTTATTTAATGCCTGGGATAAGGTAATGTCAGGGAAATCATGCAAATATTACAAATGTGTTCAAACAAGATATCTTTGTGCAAAATTGATGTATATTGCACATGCATTTTCTTTCTTATGTCTTTATACTAATCATAAATAGTTCTACTGAATTACATGAGATGTTGAGATGTGACTCCATTAAAGCAAGCAACCCTCAGATAGTACTAGTATCTCTGTAAATTGTTTTCCATCTTAGTGTCATCCAGTCTTTATTCTCCTATACACTCCTACTCCAATCATCATTCATTTCTTTCTAACAATAGGTAGTTACTTAATGCAAGTGCACCATTTTAACTGTTAATACAGAACTCATTCTTTTTCGCTTATAATAGTTTTGGAAAAAAGAGCTTTTCTCTCTGAGTATCTACTGAAAATTGGTTATAGTTTATTGCAGCTTCTTGGGTAGTGGGTGTGATTACTATATATGCACTGTTAGTGATCTGAAATTTCTGGATATTTCTTGTTATTTGAGAGTTGCATAACCATGGAACTGCAAAATATAAAAAGTGGTGTGAGGATAAAGACTAACATATGGAGTATAGGAGGGTTTGACTCCTGAAAAAAATATTTTATTTTTATCTTAATGCTGTTAATGTCATCTGTCTGAAGCTCTGTCCAGTTTTATTTCAATGACACCTAAGGAAACCATTTATATATGTATACATGCACATATACATATGGTTCCACTTCATATCATCGAATTACCATTTCGTCGAATTGCAAATCATCGAGACCAAATCGTCGAAAACTCATTTCATCGAAAACTCATTTCATCGAATCTCAAATCATTGAAAACTATGAAGCAACTACAAATAACATCCCAGAGACTTTGTACTATGTTTATGCAGGGGGGCAAGCCCCCCTGCACCCCCCCACACACCCCGTAATTAAATATACCAACTCCAAGGTTGCACTACAGTGGGGTGGAATGTTATTTGTAGTTGCTTCATAGTTTTCAATGATTTGAGATTCGATTAAATGAGTTTTCGACGATTTGGTCTCGATGATTTGCAATTCGATGAAATGGTAATTCGATGATATGAAGTGGAACCATATATATATATATATATATATCTGAAGTAGTTAACTTCATTTGATTAGCAACCTGTGGGTATCGGATCCGATTCGGATCCGAGCCGGCAGCTTTCCTAGCTAAAAGATCCGAGCTCCAAGCTCCTCCCCTACCCATAATGCCCTGCCACCTCCCTCTAACCCTCAGATCTCGTTTGCCATGACTTCTGTTAGCTTCTTAGAATGAGCTCCGAGCGTGGTACTGTGAGTTAAAGCTTTTATATATATTTTTTCTGTCATAAGTTCTATATCTTTCTGTGTGTGTTTCCCCTCTAACTCCCTTAGCTCTTTGTGGGTAGTTTTAAAAACTTCTTAGTTAGTTAAAGTTTATTCCCCTCCCCCTTCTGTGTGTGTGAAGGTGCGTGTGTGTGGGCCTGTACTCTTTTTCTTTCTCTAATATACCTGACGGCCCAAAAGCGTTTTTTCTAAATGCTCCGAGTGTGGCCATAAGCTGTCCCCAGCGGATGGTCACACTCAGTGCGTTATTTGCCTGGGTGTTGATCACCTTTCTTTGGGCTGCACTATTGGTATAGCCTTCAACCCCAGGGCTTTGAGGGATAGGAGGACGAAGCTAATCCTTGTGGGCCTTTTACCCCCTGATTCCACTTCGTCCTCCTCCCCCTCTGTGGCGCCAGTCGTGGCTGCTCCAATTCCCTGGCCGGGACTCAACCTCCCAATTTGGCCCAGGAGGAAAGGGATGGCAAAAAGAAAGACAAGAAGGACAGGGAGCGGGAAAAAGAGAGAGACAGTAGCCACAAGAGGCGGTCCGAGTCAGCTCCATCGACCCCACCATCCAAGCAGCTTGCCTCTCCCCTTAAGGTCTCTGGGTCTTCCCCCTCCCGGCTTCATTCCCCATGTTTCTCCCCGGAGCCGGAGGAGGAGACCCGGTCACCTTCGAGGTCGTCTCGGTGGCCTCATCCAGATCAACGAGGAGTTTATCCGACGCAGACATGGACCGGATGATGGGTCGATTTCTTCAGGCCCAGCTGCAGATGGGAGTGCTCTTGCCCCCCCCCCTCTGGGGGGAGCTCGACCCCCTTTTTCACCCCCATTGCTCCTTCACCGACCTGCTATCGGGGTTTGGAGCTGTCAGATCCGATTAGCTTCAGTGCCGGGGTGGTGTCGGTGCTGGTAGTGCTTCCTAGTTCGGCACCGACTGTACCCTCGAGTCTGTTGGATCCGTTTTCGGATCCGAGCTCTCGGGGCCGTGAGTTGAGTGTCGGATCTGGAGGGATTAGTGGGCCTTCGGCTCCATTGTGGTCGGAGCACACTACTCTTTCGGATCCGATCCGGTCACCTTCGGCGCCAATCCGCATGTCAGATCCGAGGGGACTGCTTTTGATCTTAGGGAAAGCAGTTCACTCTCGGCATTCGATGTTGTGGAGAGGGTCCTTTCAATGGATTCGAGGCCCCAGGCTCTTGCTAGGGATCCACCCGCCATTCCCTCTCAGATGGGCATGTCTTCCATCATCTGGCCCCAGCCTGCGCCTACGTCCCAGATTGTTCCCATAGAGGAACAGGACATTGTTGGTGAGGCCTCTTCAGACAGCCCCCCCGAGGAGGTCCCTCACAAACGAAAGTGCAAGAGGAGGCAGTTGGACTCACCTGAGTCCCTCACAGAAGACACGGACTTAGAGGAAGGGTCACCCCCCCGAAGACGTCTCTTTTGGCAACATTATGGAAATGTTGCGCATTAGAGGGTGGTGGTCTGCCCAAAAACCTTCCTCAGATGAGTCTGTGTTTCTGGAGGCATTTGATGCAGGGCCATCTACCTCTTGGGTGTCCCCTCCCACTGACCCCCTGGTGGACCTCATAACTACCAGGGCATGGAAGGAGCCGGACACTGTCGAGCCAATACCCAAGAGACCAGACAGGCTACTCAGCCCTCCCACGGACAGGACAGTTTGGAGTAAGGGTGCCCCAGTGGATGCTATGGTGGTGGCAGCTGCCACTAAAAAGGAATTAGCACAGGATAGTTCCTTGGTACATCCTCCAGACAAGTTGTCTCGGATGATGGACCGCCTTGGAAAGTGGATGTTCGCTTTAGCGACTTTCTCTGTAAGGTCACTGAACTATATGGCACATGTTATTTTAGGTATTTAACTAAATTGTGAGTGCTTTTAAGTTGTACTATTTGTAAGGGCCAGCACACCCGTGGACCTACCCCTTAGGCTTCTATTAAGCTATTAATATACTACTTTTTTTCCTCCCTTTACCTCCTTTAATTGCTAATCTCATGTAATTTCCAATATATTCCACTAGAGGGCAGCAGAACTCAGGGCTTGCAAAGCTGTTTCTTACTGCCAGCCAAACTCCTCTAGCCCTATGTACTAGCCTCTCACAGTTACCCCTGTTTGTACTCTTACTACAGGTAACTACCCCCCACCCCTTGAAGGACTGTAAAAGAAACTTTAACCTTGCTAGCCTTAATATAAATAAACCTGACAACTTGTTCTATTATCACTTACTACCCCAGTTAAAGAACTACTCAATTGACTCTCTACATAACCTACTTTTCCTGCTATAGAACTCTTTATTTGTCCCTTTTCCCCTACACAACTAAACTAAACTCTCAACCTCTTATGTCTTATGTTAAGTAGATAAAGAAAGCGCCTCTTACCTACTCAAAGCTTGTAAAACACAGTCTCACTGTATAACTGATTGCCCCCCAGCCTCTCTCAGCTGTGACCCGCTCCGTTCGCCCTACGGGCTCACTCCGCTCCCCTACCCTACCCCCGATTCCCACCCACCCCCAGTAGTCCTAAACTTATACTTCATAAACCACACCCCCTCTCCCAATCAACCAATCCCTTGCTCCTTCCTGCCAGGAAATTACCACACCCCTACATTTTTTCTTCCTATCAGAAACTATAACCCAATATTTAGAGTATTTTACCATATCCCTTTCCTTCTAGCAAACAAGTATCAATTCCCTCTCTTTACACTCTTTTTTTTCCAATTACCACCTATTTCAATGTTAGACTTAACTCCTAAAACTTCCTTACATATCTCTTCAAGTCACCTTTAGTAGTAATAAATAAAATGACCAAACCAATACTCTTAGCTTTAATTTCAATTGCTCTCACCTCCACCTACCTCATCACCTCCTTTGAAAAACTGTACTATTTCCATTTCAACTATTCCCCAAAACAAACAGCTATACATACTCCCATACTCCATAACACTCAAACTAACATCACTTTTGTTCCCATCTATCTACTACCTAAATACCATAGATACTCCCACATTAAATATAATAAACCCACAGTAAAGAAAGTAAAATATCTAACCAACTTTACAAATACTTCTACAATCAAACTAAGCAATCCCTCCTTAAAAGACGGTGACATCCACCCTAACCCTGGCCCTACTAATCCTGCTACCCTAATAACCCACCCAAAACTACCAAACTCTTTCCTAATAGGACACCTAAATATCTGCAGTATTAAAAACAAAGTAGCCCATCTCCACGCCCTTCTAGATATTCACGGCTTTGACATCTTCTGCCTGACAGAAACTTGGTTAAAACCAGACACCAAAGACAATGAAGTAATTCCTCAAGGATATAATATATTAAGACAAGACCGAATAAAAAGCAAGGGTGGGGGAGTAGCAGTCCTATTCAAAGATGGACTTCAAATCTCCACTTTACCATACAACCCACCTCAGCACAGTAAGGCAGAAGTCCTTATTACCAGATTTCAAATTAACCAAAACAAATCGTTATATATCATTTGTATCTACCTACCACCTGGTAATAATATCAATACTATAGAGGATATTCTAAGCTGGATGTCCTCAACCTACCCTCAAGAAACAATAATACTTGGTGATTTTAATATTGACTGGAAAGCTATTAACACTGCTAATCCTACCTCCCATATCAACCTTCACGGCTTTAGTCAAACTATCACTTCCACAACTAGAATCAATAAACCAAATAAGAAAGAGAGCACCTTAGACTGGATACTTATAAATAAACAGAATCAAGCTTACAACATAGGAACTCTGCCAGATGATGTAAGCGATCATTCATTGACCTACATTCTAAGGCAAAAAAATTATATCTCTAACCCCCCCAACATGTAGGATTGCACGTTCCAACAAAAACTTTAACCCAGTACTTTTCCAAGATGAACTTAGAGCCTGTGACTGGAACCCTTTAAAAACACTACCACTTGAAGAAGCTGTTAAATACCTAAACTTTAAATTCTTATCGATCCTAGATAAGCATGCACCCAAACGGTCCATTAGAATGAAGTCCAAGCCTGCCCCCTGGCTTTCTAAAGAAACCAGACAAAAAATGTTACTTAGGAACAAGGCTTGGGCTAAATGGAGAGCTAACAAAACTATCTCAAATGAACAAACATTTAAGCATTTAAGAAATATTACTAAAAAGGCAATACTTACAGACAAAAAGAACTACTACTATAAGTTACAGCAAAATCACCAAAACAATCCCCAAATGTTCTGGTCTAGTTTAAATAAACTCCTAAACCCAGGCCACTCACATACACATGCCCCATCCCTGGCCGAACAAAACACCCCCCACCAAACTGCCAATACCTACAATACCTTCTTCACAGAGACCATACAATCACTAGCCAGTCAACTAGTCCCTGACAACTCAAGCTTCTCTTCCACCATACCTGGCACTCTTCCAACATTCCATCTGAAACCCATCTCAACCACTCTCATCTATAAATACATCCAAAAACTTAAACCTTGTACTCCTTCTGCTGACCAGCTACCATCAGAATACCTGCAAAAAGCAGCCAAAGTAATTTCTTATCCCATTTCCATCCTCATAAATAGAACCATTAAAAAAGGAATAGTTCCAGACATCTGGAAAATCTCCCATATTATCCCCTACACAAAGGGGTACCTCTAATGATTATTCCAACTACCGCCAATAGCTCTATTATCACCCCTAGCAAAGATTATGGAAAAATGCATTCACCAACAACTTTTAAACCATTTATCTCAACACAACATCATAGCAAACTGTCAGCATGGCTTTAGGCCATCCCATAGCACCACAACTGCCCTATTACCCTTTACAGATGCCATTAATAGAAATCGTAATAACAACAACCTCTCTTCTGCACTCTTTATTGACCTGTCAAAAGCATTTGACATGGTAAACCATACCCTTCTTATCAACATTCTTGAATCCCTTTCCCTTGACTGCCTGGCAATTCAATGGTTCAAGTCTTATCTTACCAATAGGCAACAGGCAGTTCTTTGGGAAAATAATATATCATCCCTTCTACCTGTCACACTCGGTGTCCCTCAGGGCTCTATTCTATGTCCACTTCTTTTCTCACTGTTTATCAACGACCTCCATGTAGCCATTCCACAAGCCACCTGCATTCAATATGCAGATGATTCTACACTAATATGCTCAGCAAACTCCCCAAATGATCTACATTCTCTTACTCAGAATGTTTTCAACATAGTTGAAACATGGTTCATTAAACGTTGCCTCCTGCTCAGTGCCAAAAAAACTAAACTCCTTCTCTTCACACCCACCAGCAAATCCTCCCCCATAGAATTCTCTGTCATCTCCAATAATGGCACAAGTATATTTCCCGATTCTACCACTAAATTGCTAGGAATTACTATTGACAATAACCTTACATTTGACAGCCACATAAATAACACCATCAAAACCGTCAATAGAAAAATAAGCTCCTTATATAGAATTAAACCTTTCCTAACACCAATAGCCAGAACTAAGATTGCACACTCCCATTTAATTTCAACTCTTCTGTATGCCTCACCAATATATATACTAATCTAAAGAAAAATAATCTCATCAAACTAGCTAATTCCTATAATAACATTGCCAGATTTGCCTCCGGAAATCCTTTTAGAACTCACCATTGTCTGAATCTAACACAGCTAGGCTGGCTTGAATTTCAAAACCAATTGAAACTCTCCCAACTCACCATTGCCTACAAGATATTTTATAAACCTAACAGCACCCCTATACTTTCCAATCTCATAATCCCATACAAAAATCTAAATTCTCTTCGTTCTTCCAGCAAACTTCTTGCTAGCATAAGCAACTCTTACAACATGGCTGGAGTTTCACTGTTTTCCAACTCTGTGGGAAAAAACTGGAACTTACTACCTAATGACCTAACTTTAATTTCTTCACTGCCTCTCTTTAAACAAAACCTCAAAAGACACCTCAAATCAAACTGGCTATGCCCCTGTAGCAACCCTGATTAACCTTCTCCTTCACTACAAATATTTCTTCTCTTGAACCTCTACCTATTTCACATTCTTTATGTAGGACTGTAACTGGTTTACAGAATTCAACATACTGATGTAATCTATCCTGCTTAATGCTCTGAAAATCTCTATCCTGTTAATATGCTGATAGTCTACATGTATCTCACTGCATATTGAATTATCCTATACATATTGTCACCTCTACTATTGTAAATGCCTACATTACTCTAGTAATACTGCTGTAATTTATTGTATTCTAATTACTTCCTGCTTTTTGAATAATCTTCTATTGAAATCCATTCATTTATTATGTATTAATATTGATTTTTAATTTTTAACTGTTTTTTAATTATTTTTTTAATTTTTAAATGTTTTTTAATTTTTCAAATGTTTTTTAATTTTTTTAAATTTTTAATTTTTAAATGTTTAAATTTTTATTTTTGTTTCACTGGAGCTTTTCTCCCCGGGCCTCTACTGAAAATGGAAATATATCCAGTTAGACTAGCCCGGTTAACAAATGTAAAATAAAATAAATAAATAAATAAAATAAAATGTAATTCGGCTCCAGCGGGACCTGATCAAGGAGTACGCTGGGTCACCCCCAGAGTCCATGTCGGCCAAGGACAAACGGACCTTCTCGGCTCGAATGGCCACTCTCAAGTCGATTACTAACACATCTATGCGGCTTCTTTTCCTTGCCACGCAGGGAGCGGCTAGAGCAAGCGGAACAAGCGCTGTCTTACGTAGACAGGCCTGGCTCCATCTCTGCAATTTTGCGGAACCCTTCAAGGCATCCTTCGCGAACGCCCCTTTTGAGAGTTCTATGCTTTTCGGCAAAACTGTCCGTGATACCCTTCTCCAGAGTGAGAAAGACGGGAAGATGTTGTCTGCTGTTGGGATCCGCTTCTCGGCTCCTCAGAGGTCCTACTCCAGGAACCAAAGAGGACACAAGAAGATGTGGTTCCGGAAAGCTCAACAATCCCATTTCGCTCCACATCCTTCATCTTTCAGAGGCAGAGGAGGACAGGGTGGACGCCGACCCAGAGGCAGAGGGGGGGGGGCGAAGAATTTTGGGTCAGGGGAACCTTTTTCCGATCGTCCCGCACAGCAACTCTGAGGGGTTGCCCGACTGCTCCTCTCTGTTGGCAGTCAGAGGGCACTTCTTGGAGTACCTAGCAAATTGGAAGTCCATTATAACAGATTGCTGAGTGCTTCGAATTATATCCAGAGGCTATTCTATCCCATTCCTAACGTATCCTCCCCGGTCGGGGAGTCTCCACGATGTTCCACCCAATCAGAGAGAGGTAGCAGCCTTCAAAATACGAGAGCTGCTAAGAAAAAGAGCCATCCAGCACGACCCCTCGGGCAATCCGGATCAGGCTTTTACTCCAGGTTCTTTCTGGTGCCAAAAAAAGACGGGGGACTTATGACCAATTCTCGACCTGTCCACACTGAACCTGTCAGTCGCCAAAGAAAAGTTACGGATGGTCACAATTCAATCCATTCTCCCACTTTTACAGGAGAACGCCTGGATGTGCTCGATAGACCTCAAGGATGCATACTACCACATTCTAATGGACAGGTGATCCAGGAGGTTTCTCTGCTTTCAGCTGCAAGCCAGCCATTATCAGTTCACGGTCCTACCCTTCGGTCTCACCACAGCCCCCAGGGTGTTCACCAAGGTCATGGCAGTTGTAGGGCCCCACCTGAGGCTTCAGGGAATACAGGTCTTTCCTTACCTGGACGACTGACTCCTAACCGTCCCCACCAGGTATCTACTATGTTCAGGCAGGGACTGCTTCTTACATCTAGCCCACCATCTAGGGATCACAATCAACCACAAGAAATCCTCCCTTCAATCTACTCAGATCTTAGATTTCATAGCGGCCAGGATAGACACTGTACAATCCGGAGTCTTTCTGACATCGGACAGACTTTGCAATCTAAACCTTCACATTCTGCCTCTTCTACAATCATCAGCCCCCCCAGCGGAACTAGTCCTGAGGGCCCTAGGGTCCATGGCAGCGGCCATCAATCTGTCACCTATTGCACGTCTGAAGAAGAGAATCCTTCAATGGACCTTACAGGTCCAATGGTCCATCCTACGTCATCCCCTGTCTACACCTATTCCCCTCAGCAGGATATGCAGGGAGTCGCTACTTTGGTGGCTCCATTCCCGAGACCTCCGGGAAGGGCGCCCCTTCTCTATATCCCCACCCCAAGTCACGGTGACCACGGACGCATCTCTCCTCAGGTGGGGGGGGCATTGCATGGGCAGATCCGTCTAAGGCACGTGCACTCACACAGAGACCTCATTGCATATCAATGTCCTGGAGATGAGGGTGGTGCTTCTAGCATTGCAGGCTCTCCATCCCCTTCTTCCTCCAGGGACTATTGCAATTCGAACAGACAACATGTCAGTAGTCTGGTACATCAACAAACAGGGGGGAACCAAATCTTACCCACTTTGCAGAGAGGCCATGAGAGTGTGGGAATGGGCGATATCCACCAGCTGCTTTCTCATAGCAACGCACATTCTGGGTCGGTCAAACATTCTAGCGGACAGGTTGAGTTGAACTATCCTCTCACCTTATGAGTGGTCTCTAAACCCAGTAGTAGCGGAGCAAATCTTCCTCAGATGGAGTCAACCTTGCTGCGATCTGTTCACCTCGCCTTCGAACACAAAGTGCAGCGAGTTCTTCGCTGTAATTCCCCCACTAGGGGAAGTCCCCAGAGATGCTCTGGTTCATGCTTGACCATCCGGTCTTCTGTATGCTTATCCTCCTCTTCCATTGATGACAAAATTCTTGCAGAAAGCTCATTGGTTGGGGAGCAGAGTTATCCTCATAGCCCCATTCTGGCCTCGCCAAACCTGGTTCCCATGCCTACGGTCTCATCTAGTACATCCTCCCAGGATAAATGAAATAAAATCCACGTCAGCAGAACCAGCAGCAAAGAGTCCAATATTAAGTGTTTTATTAACATCCACTTTTCATTCAAGAAAACTGAACTTCTTCAGACAAACATCAAAAGGTAACAAATGTAAAAAAACTCCTTAAATACACAATTAACAACACATGGTACATTTGAATGGACCAACCAACTGGTTAAAACTCACTGACATCAGTGTGTGGGAAAAAGCTGATCTCAAAGCTTCTTAAAGAGCTACTACATACAAAAGTCAGATCTTTACAGATTGTGTTTTGAAATCAAACAACTAACCAAAATGAAATAAAAAATTATCAATGAAAATGTGTCTAAACATAGAATGTTTAAAACCAAGAAAAACAAAACATAATAAACAGAACCAATTTAATAACTTAAAATAAAAAGTAAAACATAAAAAATAGTAAGTCATGAATGGAAAATAAATATAAAAAATAATAAAATTACCTCTGCATACTTCTGAGTTACAAAATGCAAGCTAAACTTACTCTGTCATTAAGACCTGGAGGTCTGTATGAACAGAGTTTCAGCTGCCAAATCACTTCTAGGCGCTCTAATAATAGTTGAAAAGGATCCCCCCTGATGTCAAAGGGAACCTGTCCTAATACCCTAAAAGTAAAACTGTGCTGAGGGTGGTCATTAACATGTTTTGCCAAAGCGTTTTCACACTTATTTTTCCTAATACAATATAAATGCTCATAGATTCTTTTGTTAAAACCTCTGTCAGTCTTGCCCACATACAACGCTGGGCAAGACTGGCAGCAAGCTAAATAAACAACCGATCAAGATTTACAGTTGAATCTACCAACAGTGGAAAAAGAAGACCCAGCAATTTTAAATCTCGAACCAGTGGCAATGTGCCTGCACATGTTGCAACTCTCACATTTGAAAGTGCCCTCTACTCTGACACGAGTGTCCTTTTTTGTTTCTAATATTCGTTTGAGGTTATCACCCCCTCCTGTATATAAAACTAAGCAAAGTACCAAACCTGGCTTGTAAGGCATCGTCACAACAGAAAATACTCCAGTTCTTGACAAACACCTCCTTAATTAAGTGAATCTTAGCACTATAATTAGTGATGAAAGAAATAGAAGTGTCTACTTTCTTGTTGTCTACAAAGACTTCAGGCATAACTGGAGGTGAATGTTCTAGTGGACAACTTGTGAACAAACTGCTTTGTAAGATAGGTTTATAAACACCCCCATACCTTTTAGTCTGGACCTCAGTAACCAGGTCATGAATAAATTTGTCTGGGTAACCTCTGTATAGAAACAATCCCTTAATAAACTCACATTCTTCTAAAAGGGTTCATCGTCTGTTACCATTCGAGCAGCATGCACAAGTTGCCCCATGACTACCCCTCTTTTTTGGTGCCCAGGGTGGGCACTAGTAAAGTGTAACATGGTGTTAGAATAGGAACTCTTACGAAATATTTTGGCCTTAAAGCTACCAGCAGAAATGTCTTTGTATAAGTCTACATCCAGATAAGAAATTCTAGAATCAGACTCTACAAATGTAAAATTCAAAAAAGACGTGCTGGAATTGAGATGGTCCATGAAAGTCCCCACATCATTAGTTGAACCTTCTGTCAATATAAAGATGTCATCCAAAAATCTGGCATAAAAATCGATTTTGACCTGACCGTTACGGTTACCAAAGACATATCTGTGTTCCCATTCAGCCATTACGATGTTAGCAAAACTGGCCCCTACTGGTGAGCCCATGGCTACACCTGTCTTCTGAAAATATATCTCTCCCCCAAATGTTACAAAGTTGAACTTCAAGATGACATCTAACAATTCCTGCACCAATCTGATTTCTACACTGCTAGCGTTATGATACAATAAACGGTCAGTGACCCAGTCGATCCCTGTAGCATGAGGGATAGACGTATAAAGGTCTTTTACATCTATTGTCACAAATCTATGACCTCTCTTGAATTCTAAAGCACCCATGGCCTTTAAAAAAGCCCAAGAGTCTTTACAGATGTGTGTTTCCTTTTCAACTTATTTTTTCAGTATATTATCCACGTATTTGGCTATCGGGTAAGTGATTGAACCCCTAGCATTAACCAATAGCCTCATGGGAGGGTTGTGCACATCTTTATGGATCTTGGGTAATCTGAAAACTGTCGGAATCTTGGGAAACGAAACAGTCAAATATTTCAACACATCTTGTTCTATAACATTTTCTAAAAACAAATCATTCAAGAAAACATGGATGCACCTATATGCTCCATTCAATTCGTTAATGCTAGACAGTGTATAAGCATCCTGCAATAACATGTGGGTAAGACAGTTTTTATAATGACAAGTGTCCATTAGTACTAAACCACCACCCTTGTCAGGTTTAAGAATCCTGACAGGTAAACATTTTAAAGTGTCCAACAAGTCAACTTCGTCATCAGTCAAGTTTTTGTTCGGAAGTATCCTACAACAGTTGACTAAGTTTCTAATTTCGGTTTCACACAAATGTTCAAATAAAAAAGTAAAGGGTGGATAGGGGGGTTAAATGTACTTGGAACTCTCAAAGTTTTTTTGTCTAAAACAGTATTACCAAAAATTAACAATAAATTCAACTTACGTATAAGCAACTTTAAATCAAGCAATGCGTGTGCTAGATTAAATTGTCTCCATGGAACAAAAGTGAGACCTTTTGAAAATAAATGAGACATCTCCACAGTGATTGTAAAACTCAAATAGCTGTAAACAAAAAAGTCTCCAAAACTGTTACTAATAATGTCAGGTTTTGTCCTTCTCATTACTTCTGAAAAGGCTTCTTGCTGTTGTTCCTGTGATAGCTCCTCGTGTTGTAAAACCTCTGATGGTTCTGTCCCCGGTTCGAGGAAAAAGACGGTGTAGAACGAGAAACCTCCTCATCCCTGCCACCATCAGTCACAAAATTTTCTGTAGGAACAACATCCTCCACATCCTCTCCAGTGGCCGGCCTACTAGTTCTAGCTGTCTGCCTCATAACCCCGTGAGTCAGGTTAACAGGAGCACCTAGACTGTCACCAACAGTCTGAGAATGGGGGGGGGGATATGCAGTATGTTTATTATATGCATCTATGTCTCTTTTCAGTTTTTTTCATTTTCATCTCCATATTACGAGATATCTGTTGGTCTATGGTCGAAAAAATTTGTTTATACTCATAATTATACCTATTAAAATCTACATGTGACTTGATGTTGGTATCCAAAATTTCAATTTCAGCACTCAACTGGTCTATAAATTTCTGATAAAATTTGGCCATTAAGTCCATTAACTTATGTCCATGTCTATCAAGCAAACAAATCAGCTCACTATGGAACTCTGAACCAGCTATCAGTCCAGTGGGGTACTGCCAAGAGGGCAAGCCCTTTGGCACAACCCCCACTTTTTTACATTCATTAAAATAGGAAATCTCTAACTGAAGCTTCTTTACCTTTAAAGATTTGTGGTCCAAGGTCTTCAAAAAGTCCACTAAAGGAGCTTCTGATGTCCCTGTGTCAATAGGCACAAACCCGTTCCTGTTCTCAAAAACTGGGAGTTGCTCATTCAACCAAGATGTAACATTCAGTGAGTCTCCGGTTCGGCTCAGAGATGAACTGGTCCTGGGACGTTCACCGGTAGGTCTAGGGTGTACAGGAACCATTGAAACAGTTGAGGTGGAACTTCCACTGTCCTCACGGTCATTCGACCCATCACTGGTGTCAGCTGTTGCCTCAGAAGCCAAACCAACTCCAAGGACGTCTTCCGCCAAATTGTCAGCATTTCTCTTGACTGCTACTAGCCCATCCAAACATTGGGAAAGCACATCCATCCTTTCATTGAGTTTTTTAACCAAGTTAGTAAGAGAAACCAGTGCAGAATTGTCTACACAAGCACCTTCTTCCAATTCCATAAATGCTAGTTGAATGCTGCCAGTTGAAGCTACTGGCAATGGATGCAAAACAAACTAACTGAAGCAACAGAAGTTGAAACAAACTAAGATGAATGAAACAAAATCCACGTCAGCAGAACCAGCAGCAAAGAGTCCAATATTAAGTGTTTTGTTATCATCCACTTTTCGTTCAAGAAAACTGAACTTCTTCAGACAAACATCAAAAGGTAACAAATGCAAAAAAAACTCCTTAAATACACAATTAACAACACATGGTACATTTGAATGGACCAACCAACTGGCTAAAACTCGCTGACATCAGTGTGTGGGAAAAAGCTGATCTCAAAGCTTCTTAAAGAGCTACTACATACAAAAGTCAGATCCTTACAGATTGTGTTTTGAAATCAAACTACTAACCAAAATGAAATAAAAAATTATCAATGAAAATGTGTCTAAACATAGAATGTTTAAAACCAAGAAAAACGAAACATAATAAATAGAACCAATTTAATAACTTAAAATAAAAAGTAAAACATAAAAAATAGTAAGTCATGAATGGAAAATAAAAATAAAAAATAATAAAATTACCTCTGCATACTTCTGAGTTTCAAAATGCAAGCTAAACTTACTCTGTCATTAAGACCTGGAGGTCTGTATGAACAGAGTTTCAGCTGCCAAATCACTTCTAGGTGCTCTAATAATAGTTGAAAAGGACCCCCCCTGATGTCAAAGGGAACCGGTCCTAACACCCTAAAAGTAAAACTGTGCTGAGGGTGGTCATTAACATGTTTCGCCAAAGTGTTTTCACACTTATTTCGAGATTTAAAATTGCTGGGTCTTCTTTTTCCACTGTTGGTAGATTCAACTGTAAATCTCGATTGGTTGTTTATTTAGCTTGCTGCCAGTCTTATACAGGGGGGGGGTCCTTTTTAACTATTATTAGAGCGCCTAGAAGTGATTTGGCAGCTGAAACTCTGTTCATACAGACCTCCAGGTCTTAATAACAGAGTAAGTTTAGCTTGCATTTTGAAACTCAGAAGTATGCAGAGGTAATTTTATTATTTTTTATTTTTATTTTCTATTCATGACTTACTATTTTTTATGTTTTACTTTTTATTTTAAGTTATTAAATTGGTTCTATTTATTATGTTTCATTTTTCTTGGTTTTAAACATTCTATGTTTAGACACATTTTCATTGATAATTTTTTATTTCATTTTGGTTAGTTGTTTGATTTCAAAACACAATCTGTAAAGATCTGACTTTTGTATGTAGTAGCTCTTTAAGAAGCTTTGAGATCAGCTTTTTCCCCACACACTGATGTCAGCGAGTTTTAACCAGTTGGTTGGTCCATTCAAATGTACCATGTGTTGTTAATTGTGTATTTAAGGAGTTTTTTTACATTTGTTACCTTTTGATGTTTGTCTGAAGAAGTTCAGTTTTCTTGAACGAAAAGTGGATGTTAATAAAACACTTAACATCCTCCCTGGATCTTAGATCCCATTCCGGTTTGATCTCTCATCCTTTAGGATTGAAGACCCACGACCTGCACAACCTCAAGCTCTCAGCTTGGTTGATCCAGTTCCATTAATGGCTAGGACTCCCAGTATATCTTCCTCAGTTAAGGCCATCCTGGTGGCTGCTCATAAACCGTCTACCAGGAAAATCTACAAGAGTAAATGGAAGCGTTTCTCTATCTGGGTGGAGCATAGGAATTTGGATCCCTTCACGGCTCCTATCCCAGCAGTTCTCGACTTTCTATCCCCTATTTTTCATCAAGGGGCTAGTTCTTCTACTATTAAAGTTCAGTTGGCAGCTATTTCCCACTTCCATGTTGGTAACAGTTTAGGCCCCCTAGCTTCCTCCAAGATTTGCAAAACATTCCTAAAAGGAACCTTCCTGTTAAGACCCCCTATTAAAGATGCAGTTCCTCCATGGGATCTAACCCCAGTTCTTCAGGCTCTGACTGGACCCCCTTTTGAGCCCGCAGCTTCAGTCGACTTAAAATATGTATCTTGGAAAACTGCCTTCCTGATTGCTATTACCTCAGCTAGGAGGATATCGGAGCTTCACGCTCTTTGCAGTAAACCACCATACATCATCTTTCATAAAGACAGGGTTTCCCTCAGGACTAATCCCTCCTTTCTGCCTAAAGTGGCTTCAGAAGCCAATATCAACCAGTCCATCAATCTACCTGTTTTCTTTCCTAATTATCAAAACAAAGGAGAGTATAGACTTCATTGTCTGGACGTTCATAGACAGTTACGATTTTACTTAAACAGAACAGCCGAATTCGAAAATCAGATCAACTTTTTGTGTCATTTGCTAAATCCTGTCTGGGTAAACCAGTGACTAAAGTAACCTTAGCTAGATGGATTTCCCAATGCATCCTTCTCGCATACAAAAGCTCTGGTCGACCTGAGCCCCAGAGGGTGCGAGCCCATTCTACCCGATCTATGGCTACTTCTGCTGCTTTCTGGTCAAGGGTTTCTTTTTATGACATTTGCTCAGCAGCTACTTGGGCTTCCTCTCATACCTTTATTACACATTATAAATAAATTGAATCTAATATCCAGAGGATGCACATCTTTTGGCTCTGCAGTGCTCCAGAATATCCTTCTATGAGGACCTCCCAAGTTGTTGGTAGCTGGGGACACTGTCCCACAGGTTGCTGATCAAATGAAGTTAACTACTTCAGATAAAGAAGTTATGTACTCACCATAACATTCCATCTGAGTAGGTAACTTCATTTGTCAGCAACCAACCCTCCCTCCATCCCCCGGACCCTTAGTTCATTATTAAAGGATCAGGATACGTCACTTCCAGATGACATCAGGTGGAATATATAGTACTCCTTTCTTGTGTTATAGTAATTCTCTATGGCATTATGGCAAACTCGATCTGAGGGTTAGAGGGAGGTGGCAGGGCATTATGGGTAGGGGGAGGAGCTTGGAGCTCAGATCTTTTAGCTAGGAAAGCTGCCGGCTCAGATCCGAATCGGATCTGATACCCACAGGTTGCTGACAAATTGTTACCTACTCAGATGGAACGTTATGGTGAGTACATAACTTCTTTATATATATATATATATATATATATATATATATATATATATACACACACACATATATATATATATATACACACACACACACACACACACACACACACACACACACACATATACATGGATTAAAATAGAAGGAGGTGTGTGTGTGTGTGTGTGTTACTGCTATTACCACACATCTGCGAGTATTTTTTCACCCTCTGTCCTTCATTACTGATGGCTCAGCCCAAATGCCTCATTCACACTGGGTCTACCAGCTAACTCCTTGCCTCCTTGGACTTTTATTCTGTCTTGCTGTGGCCAGTCAAAGATCCTTAGACTTCTAGGTTCTTGACACATCAAAACATCCATCTGAGGGAGTCCCACCCATTTTCCCTCCTGCCTTGTAACATGGTATGGTCTGGGTGGGAGTGAAATGTGAGCGAATGACATATCATCCAGCCTCTGCAACAGCTCATGCAGGCCCACTTTCTAACATTCGACCGCCACTCTTTCTAGTGATACCCTTGTCCTTCACCAAAGATTATCACAAGGGAACACCCATGCACCACCCTTCCCCTGAGATAAAAACTCCCATCTCTTACCCAGCCACTCTGTCAGTCGACTGAGCCTGTAATTGAACCTGGCTCCCATGGTTTATAATCATGGTTTCATCCCTGTATGTCACTGTAGCTGTATCTGTGGGTATTGTCAGGCACAAGTCTGAATGTGCAGCAATTTTTGTTCCATGCACTCCAGAAGTAAGTTGTTACATTTGTAAAATAGGCATATGTAGATTTTTGCAGTTTGAATTTTATCTTTTTTATTTTATATTTGATAGTTACTTGTTTTATACTGCATTTTAATGTAAGATAGTTCCATCACCATTTTAATTAACTGATTGTTGTGCAGGGCTATTACTTTTTACTATGTGAAATTTCAGTCTGTAATTTTCAGGGTCATCATAAAGGGGCTTTTCTGCCAAACTGTTGTGTGCTATTGCATAGCCCCATTTACACATGTGTTAACACTACTCAACATCTTAGTGGTGTTCTGGCAGGAGAAAGAGTAAAATGGTGACACTTACATTTCACCAGCACAATACTTCACAAAGGTATTCTTTTTCCAGGTACAGTAGCCTCAACAATATTCACAAGATTAATACATTTTTGTCAACGTCAGAGACTGAAATACATATATATGCAAACAGAAATGCAGTCCTCTCATCATGTTACAATGGTTTAGCTGATAATATATTTGCAGTATCCTAAAAATATTTATTTATATATTTATTTCCATTAGTTTACTGAGAAGGTCAGAATGGTCATGCAAGCTCACTTTTCAGTGGAAACTGGGAGAAAAGCTCCAAAACCATGTTTGGCAATCTGCATGATAAGGTTACAAAAATAAGGTAGTTATGCATTTATGTCAACAGTGAGAAGGGGGGTGATGACAACCGATTAACCAAAAGAGGAAAAGCAGGGTTAGACTCTAATGTTAAGGAGATTTTTCTTGAAACTGCTTTGAATTTAAGGTTGTTTGAGGGCAGATGGTATCTGCTTCCAGAGTTTGGCCACAAAGTATGATTACAAGGCTTCACCATTTGCATTTGAGGCTTTGTCCTGTTAGGCAATGTATTTGAATTTACAGTGGAGTTCCCATGTGGGACAGCAACACTTCATCAGTCAAATTAAGGAAAGACATTTGTATGGTTTGGTGCAGAATAGAGTGGGTTACCTTCAGCTGCATGTATTGAAGATAGTTGGGAGATTCCATCCAGTCATTTTATACAGAGCAATGTAGTGGTGAATTCTGCTGGAAAGATTGGAGGCAAAGTTTGCTGTTTTGTTATAGCATTACTTTGGTCTTTTTTGTTGAGTAATATGAAACTTAGTGTAGATTGGAGCAGCATAAAGTAGGCTAGGTAGGAGCTAAGTACTGGCTGCAGTCTTTTGGCCTTGTTCTGACATACAGGTTTGATTGTGTTAAAGGCATTTAATTTTTGATGACTTTTTTATGACATCGGATACATGCAGGTCAAATTTTAATGTATTGTCCAGGTTAACACCTTGAAGTTTGGTATTTGGGACAATATCCAGGACAAAATCTTTGGTAGAGGTCATGGAAAATTATTATGAGTGACATGATTAGATTTAGGTAGGAAGAGCATGGCCTTTATCTTTTTAACATTAAATAGTAGGTCATGTTGTTTTAGCCAGAGTTTGATTGAGGAATATGATTCCTAGTTATTGTCTTGCAGTTCATTAATGGAAGGAAAATAGGAAACAAGGATGGAGTTGCCTGTATAATGAATAAGTGTGGAGGGACCAGAAATGGTATGAACATAATTGTCAAATATATAAAACAGCAATGGCCTCAGTACAGTGGCTTGAATGACACCCGTGTTAACAAGGAGGGATGAAAACTATGCTTTATACCACTTGGCACACTGTTTTCTGTTAGTTAGCTATGGAGCTATTTGATAATGCTATTAGAAAGGTGTATAGTTTGATTGCATTTAGGTAAGATAACAAAGGAGTTCTGCTATGTTTAGGCCAAACCCATGCTGGGAGCTAGAGAATAAATGTTGGTCTTAATAGTACTGAGTAATTGTGAGTGAGCACATCCTTCCAACATCTCTGATAGTGCAGGTAGTAGGTAGTACGGCAATTGGTACAAAGTTAATAAAATAGTTAGATCTGCCACCTTTATGTAGATTCTGGGAAATTGGGATTCAGTTCTCCGTCTACTGATGAGTAT
Organism: Protopterus annectens; assembly: GCF_019279795.1. Lineage (NCBI taxonomy): Eukaryota > Metazoa > Chordata > Ceratodontiformes > Protopteridae > Protopterus > Protopterus annectens. The sequence continues at coordinate 1,018,200,892 of NC_056748.1, read as the reverse complement.
GGAGACTGAGATGGTTAAGGCATCTGCAATTAATTTAATGAATGCAGTTGGAAGATTGTCGGCTGATAAGGTATTTGGTTTAGGCTTAAGGAGGTGTCTTTTGATGGCTGTGGTTAAGGCAGGTTACAAAATATATTAAATATTTGCACACTGTAAATAGTCATTAGAATAATCATTTTGATTAACTCCAAAGAAATGAAAATTATGCATATTTAAATAGTTATGCTTCTCTCATCCATCCATCCATCCACAACTCCTTTTTCCCCATTTTTGCTCATAGGATTAGGATGTCACTTCAAAAGCGACAATCATCTAGAACCAAGGTGTACAACATGAGATGGCTAGCCCTGCCATAGTAGTTCTTCTACACCATGCACTCGCATGCACACTCACACCTATGGCCAGTTTGCAGTGTCCAATCCACTTACTGTAGTTTTTTTTTTTTTTTGATTGTGGGAGGAAACCAGAGGAAACCCACAAGAACAGAGGGAAGACATGCAGACTCCACACAGAAGGCACCCCAGAAAAGAATTAAACTGGGAAACCTCTTGTTGTGAGGTGCCAATGCTATCTGCTATTCCACTGTGTTGTCCAAAACAGTAATAACAATCATTTGGTTTCTGCAATATGTCTTGATCTCTCAAATCCATTCAACACATATATTATTCTAAAATACACCGTAAGTTCACCTCTCTCAAACTTTGTAATAGCAATATCAAATGGTTCCATGGCTTATGCTTCTCCCATAATTTTTCTTAAATGGGTTTAGTTTATTTATTTGCATTCCTATAATAATTTGTGTATTAGTGTGTATGTGTCTTTTTATTTATATTTTAGTATGCAGTTGTATTCATGTGGTTTTACTTCTGTGTATTTTGTCTTTAAATTTACATCTTATGTCAAACAATAACCGCCAGAGTCTTTGTACTGTGTGTGTGTGTGTGTGTGTGTGTGTGTGTGTGTGTGTGTGTGTGTGTGTGTGTGTGTGTGTGTGTGTGTGTGAGTGTGTGTGTGTGTGTGTGTGTGTGTGTGTGTGTGTGTGTGTGTGTGTGTGTGTGTGTGTGTGTGTGTCTGTGTGATCTGATTCCTAGGTTAGAGTGGGTTTTCTGATCCTAGGGGAATGTGTTTGCTTCATGTTGTTCCCTTTCTGTCTCTTCTGCACTGCTTCACTTCCTGTTTGGAGGGTATATGCTTTCACTTTCATGAGGAGGTCATCACTTACCTTTTATGATGTATTTTACTCATCCTGATCAGGTAATGAACTTACCTTCTTTCCACTGCCTCCAAAAATCTGTAAAGTGGGCAAAATGTTTCCCCTCTTTATCATATCATGTGTCAAATTAGGAGCCATGACAACAGCATTACCTACCTTTCCAAACCCAACTTGTATCTGAATTTGAGTATTAGGACATGGAGTCACTCTGGGATTTGGATGGGATTTGGATGTGACTCAAAAGAGAGTGAGCAAATAGGTTGCTGTTTCACCACTTCAATTGCTGTGAAGTAAGGGTCTTGTTTTTACAAGTATACTATATTTTTATAAGCATAACTATCTGCCCGAGTCTGTTGGTTCTTGCAATTCCCTGCCATCAATTAGGGCATTCCACTTATTTTTGCACTAGGATAATAGAAAGATGACTCAATAATTCTAACAAGCAATTTATTGAATTATAAAATAGACTTGTAGTTAGAGCAGAGCATATGGGTGCTTGCTCAGGGTGCAAGCAGCTAGGCAATGATTTCACCTGGAAGTGCAGTAAGATTGTTCATGAGCTTTCACTCATTAAACTGCCACTGCACATCGGCTGCCTAAGTGACAGAAAGTGTGTGTGTGTTAGTGGCCAGCTGGCTCTGGAACTGTAGTAAGGAGCTATCTAATGCTGTATGCTAAGATTCAGAGGAGTGGAGGACCTTTTTGGTCCTCCATCTTGTTGGAATTCTTTAGTCACTGAGGGGCTGGGGCTGTACCATTTTGTGGAACTGTAACTTCATCTTTGTTCCATAGGCTCAATATTATTAGTAGCATGCTTTTCTCTGGATGTGGTTTTCACAGATATAACAGTGTGACCATTACTAGTACAAAAGCTATCTATGTAACCCTTTTGCTCCACATTAAAGCAGGGGCCTGGGATTCAAGAAGATTACCACAAAGTGTGCACTATGTTTACACTTGGTGTTACCTTTCTGAGTGAGTAGACAGTACAAGCATTGTGGTAGGGCTGTTCTTGAATTCAGAAAGTGTATACAAAGTGTACACATAGGATACACTTTGTGGTAACTTTTATAAATCCCCCTAACAGTATGTCTACAGTTGGTACATTGTTAACATATTTTGCCACAGGTTTTACCATAGATTTAGACTGTTCAGTTTTAAACATGACATTATTGCACAACAATCTCTCTCTACCAGAAGAAAAATGTTCGGTATCCTTAAGGTAAGTTTACAATACCCATTTTCTTGAAATAGTAAGCAATGCCCTTTTAAATTTGTCAATGGCTCACATTTCTAACATTTTGCTTTTAATATGTGTTGAACTAGTATTTAAGTACATGGTTTAAACCACATAACTTAGATATGTATTAAAAAGATGGCTGTCTCATTGATGTATTCTAATCATTTGATAATGTCTATCATGGGATTATAGATTTATTTCAACAGCAGAGAGATTTTGCTCACACACTGAATAAGTCTGTTTGAAGATGAAAATGCTTAGGGTGGTCACGGTAGTGCAGTAGTTAGCATTGCCGCCTCAGAGCAAGAGGTTCTCCGGTTCGATCCTTGGCTGGGGTGCCTTCTGTGCGGAGTCTGCATGTCCTCCCTGTGGTCGTGTGGGTTTCCTCCGGGTGCTCTGGTTTCCTCCCAAAAACGTGCTGTAAGTGGATTGGATACTCTTGGCCCTAGGCATGAGTGCTTGTGTGTGCTTTCCTTGGAAGGTTGGCTGCTGGGCTGGCAACTTCACATCGTAAAACTTCACTGCCAATCATGAGCGGACAGGTGATCCGCTATGGCGACCCCTAACTGGGAAAAGCCAAAATAAGAAGATGAAAATGCTTACTGTCATGTTTTCATCTATATTCCATTTTATGAGTAAAAATAATTTATGATATGAATCTCTCATGGTTGGAATTTGATTTGAGTTTTGTGATCAGACTGTTTGCTTTCACTTATTTTGGAATGCTTTTGCACAACTGAGATCTTAGAAAAAATCGAGCAATAAAACTTTTAAGCTTGGTCTTAGCAATAACATCACATTTAGCTAACTATTCTTTAACTTTATTATACTTCTAATAGCCCCTTCTATGTCCATGGACTAAGAGGAATCGAGCCAGTTACTCCAACACCTGCTCTCTTGGAGGAATACCATTTAAGATCCATGAGGTATGTCTTGAGGTCTGACTCCTTAATTAGTTGTTTAAGAGGTGAAACTGTCTTTGGCATTGCCATAAATTGAAAATTGGGACTATCCCCTCCTGTGTGGCAGCACTAGTCTGAAGAAGTTGGTCCACGATCATCAACTTTGTCAGAAGGATGGCATAATGTTTAAAGTGTTTGCCACATCGGCACAACATAAAGGATTTGATTCTGACTTTTGAAGGGAAATTGGCTAGACTTAAAATTGCCTGCAATGGCAGCTAGACAAGCACTTACTTATGAATTTGCAAATATGAACAAGATATACTCAAGCTGGGAAATAATTTTGCAGACCTAATAGTCTTTCAGGCAATGAAATGTATAATTCATAATGCATTCTGGTATGAAAAACTGTGTTGAGTATGCCTACTGCACCCAACACTGGTATAAAATAATAGTGACCAACACTCCTTAAAATAATAAAGGTGTTAAGAAAAAGAATGGCATAGGCTTCTTGAATATACAGGTGAATCAAGAGGAAACTTGTATAAATGACCTTCTCTGTTAGTTCCACAAAACAAGTCTCCCATAGTAATTTTAATAGTCCAAGATGCTTTTAACCGGCTTCTTTTTTTCTGGATTCCTACTTGAAGATGTGCAGGTTTATTGTGGGTATTCTGACATGTCTTATTTTCCATGACAAACAACCTAGAACTGCTGCTCCAGGCACAAACTCCTGCTACATTGAGAGGCCATCCTCTCTAAGTAACAGGTGTACACTCCTGTTTGCATACAATATTTTAAAGGAATAATTGCTCATTAAGAAAAATTCCTGTGGGAAGTCTTTCTAGTTAATATAAAAATGTAGCTTTTTGTCTTGTTAAACCACTACTATTTCCACCATTTGCAAAAAGCATTTCATTTATATAATTGTTATTTACATTATAACCAGATATTGGTCAAAACAGAAAGGTACCAAGTATAAAAAATTGCCAGCCAAGAGGGGTAAATCCACAAGACCAGCAGTTTAATGAGTGCTTATTTACATTGTCACCCCAGTTTTACAACATTTTGACACATCTAAGGGTGAGAATCACCATTATATATAAGAAAACAAATGTACCCAGTTATCTCTTTCATTGCTACGCATTCATTAACAGAATGTCATCAGGCTGGTTAATAATAAAAAAAAATTTAAAAAGTATGAAAATTAAAACTCGTCTTAAAGAACTAAACTTTTGAAAAAAAAACATATACAGAAGCATATCAAAATAAAGCCTTTTAGAGATTATGTTTTCTAGTAGCACAAGTATATTCATATATGAAGATACTCAGTTATGAGCTGTCCTCACACGATAGGAACAAAAGTAGAGTATTCAGCTAAATATGTAGCATGAGTTGTGACAGAGGTAATGACGTTTTATGAAGGTGGCCTAACATAACTGCACTGCAGTAAATACAATGGTAAAGCTAAAGTTAGTGCCAACATAGTGAGGTCACAGCAGTGAGAAACACTGCAGACATAAAAATGGCGATTAACATCCAAATGATATGACCATGCCATGTCTGATTCTGTGAATCAGAAAGAGAAGAATTATGTTAGTATGGAAAGAAAAGGTATTTTTTGTTGGGAATAGGTGGCCCTTTTCTTATGAAGAAGGGTAGATAGGCAAGGTAGCATATGGAAGGCGTGGATAAGAAAGATCATCCAGGAAGGAAGGAGGGGCAGGCAAACAAAATAGAAAGCAGACAAAAACTGACAGGGAGACAGTGAAACATGGGGGCGACAATGGAAAGATGCAGCTTGACAGGGGATGGACAACTGGTTTTGAAGAGGACTGAACTACATACAGGGGATGGGGAGTGCACATAAGGAAGGAAATGACAGTGATGGGGGATATGGAGGCAGGAGGAAGGGGAACCTACCCAGAAGTCTGTCACCTCTGTTGCTGATATCATGAGTAGGGTCTGATATTAGTTGCCAGATGGTTTGGGATAGCCAGGTACATGAATCTAGGCCACCATATGAGTAGGTGAGCCAGGGTGTCAATATGGGCAACAAGTCACAGTCCACCTTGATTCTTAACAGATATCAAAGCTTGTTCTGGATGACCAAGGAGGGGTCCATTTGTACCACTCCCCAGTGAGATAACTATATTACCCACTGGAGAAGCAGCAACAAAAATCAGCATTGAACCTCTAGGGTCAACTTCCAGCAGATGATTCTACCCAGGGGCTAGCAATTAAGCTGGTGCAGAGCACAGTGGCCATCTCATTAGTTCTACCTGCACCACAGCCAGTCCCACAGAAAAAGAAAATAAATGGGGGAAAACAAAGAAACATAACAGAAAAACAATGGAAAAATGAGAAAATATCAGCACCACCCTGAAATGGAGAGAAACAAAGAACATACAACAAAGACAATGAAATACTGCATATAAAACAAATTCTAACACATGTACAACACTTCTGGAATAAGTAGTAAAATTTAGTACACTATTGCAGTAACTGGATGGAGGAGGGGAGAAACGTCTACAAAGCCAATGGATAAATAAGCTATGGGTGTGTCTTCATAAAGAAAACAAAATGCTTTGTCATTCAGTTCAGCATAGCACCTTATTATAGTATTACACTAATATAACAGACTTACCCCAATGCCTGCAAAGCATGGTCTGCCTAGTTCGGCAGGCAATCTTACTCTCTTTCCCAGCATGATGGAAAATGTAAAATAAATAGTAATGAGCACATCGTAATGGGAAAAAGCCAACTCCACAGCAATTTAAAAAAAAAATCTCAAAGGTGAACTGGCAGTGGATGTGAAGGATTAAGGTTCTTGCCTCCTACAGTGAAAGTTCAGGGTTTGATTCTGAGTAAGTCACTTAAGTAGATAAAGCCCATAACTGTGGCATTTTATACACAAATACACATAACTCACATAGACATGTAAATGATCTCTGCAAATGGAGAATAATCCTACTCAGCAAAATCTCACGACTATTCCAGTCATTCTTGCTACAAAATCAAATACATTGTACATCTATGCTGCTGCAAATGCCTGCATGCTGATGTGCTTTCTTCCAGAAATCCTCTATTATAATGGCTCTTACCCCCTGCTTCTGTAAAAACCAAATATATTGTGCATTCATATTGATGCTGATGCTGATGCAAATGTATGCTGACATTTGTGGGCTCGCTTCTGGAAATCTTCTATTTTAACAAATCATTTGCTTATTGTTTTAATGGAGCTTTTTTGAATTGTTTAAAGTTTAGGCTGGGAATCCAGCCAACACAGGGCCCTAGGCCACTGCCTAGGTTATCTTGTGCTCAATCTGGCGATGATAACCAGGGCATAAGAATTGTCAGGATAGGACTCAGCCCTGTAAGGGGATGAGTCACCCTTGCAGGGTAGAGAGAACAGGCAGTATAGGCTGTAGTCTAGTAGGGAGGAGGGAAATGTTCACCTGGCAGGGCATAGAGCACATAGGCAGGCACAGTCCTGCCATGTAAGTGTCTACACAATGTGTTAACACTGCTTACAGACAACTTGATATGCTACAAGAGATGGTGGCTCCCAACACAAAAGATACAGACCATGCTATTAGTACAGGTGTGAGGAACAAGAGGCATGATTCATATATTTACAGTTGCCAAACTATGGCACAGTTACACAACAGCTACTACTGTGTGGGTGCTGGGGACAGTTTGAAGGCAAGTGTTGGCTGACATGGACTGTCATGCATACATGGAGTGATCCACATGCATAGCCCACAGGTGTGCATGTTTTAGAATTGGACAAACACAGAGTAAGAAGTGTTACTACAGGCTATACACAAGCATGGCATGCAAATCCTTGAGAAGGATAACGCAAATAATATCTTCCAGGAAAAGATGTGGCTTTGACTGGTGCAGAACTTCAGTGAATTGGATGGCTATAAAAGGTCAATGAAGCAGGTGTGTTTTAGGATCAATGATAAGTTACTGCATGCCAAGACCAAGGCACACGTGGCTGTGGCTTAGATTTGAGAGCTGGACTGATGATGACTGCCCAAGTTTCTGTAGAAGATTCCCCAGGTGCATAGTGGCACATGCCATTCCTGTAGGACACTGAATTGCACCCTGTATTGTTTATGCAGACAAACTCATATGCATTTAAGTCATCCAGTAGTGCAACAGGGACAATATGCACCATAAGGGAGGCATATGGCCATAGGCTATGTATAGTATTAACATGGGTTATTCTAAGTGCCACATGGTCGTGGGGTCATTGGTAAGTACTGGGAATGCCACTGTTGTGTCATCTTTATGAATTTATAAGATTCACAGGAACAGGATAAAGCACAACAGGTTAGCACATGCCTGATGTTGACAAGTCTCTGGATACTGCCAGTGATGGTACCATGCATATGGTATGGTCTGATGAGACAGTGGCACTGAAAACAATGTTATCAGAGATGAGTGCATTCATATGACTCACAGAAGACCTGACTGCAGAGATCCAGGATGAACCTTCAGTATTATCTGTGTTCGGAAAATGTTCTGTCCAGCTCACCCCTACTCATGATATACATAGCCAGCACAATGCTTCTGAGATGCATGTACACAACATAGATGAGAGGCATGCAGATGTCCATTGCCACCATGACTGCAGGACATTCTGTGAACTAGGCCTCAACCTTGTCATCAATGAGTGGATGTGTAAGTCAGTAATCTAGGCACAGATGACCACTAATCAGACTATGTCACAGATGCTGTGTGTGCTGCGTAGCCTGCATGAAGATCTGCAACCTCCACAGGGAAAGGGGACGTTCTGTAATGCATGCAGCATGACATGGCATGTGAGGACCTTGAGCAGACATATCTGATGAGGGCAGTAGTGGCTCAGTTGTCATCAGCTGGTGCATCCCAGCAGATACAGGAAGCTGACTGTCTTAGTCATATTAGAAATGGATGTTCAGTGCAGACTTATGCAGATGGGGCACACCATTCTATAGATCGCTCCACTGTCTATACTTTCCATGACTGGCTCTAGCCTTAGCAGTGGATGCCTGCCAATGGATGCAGCCAGTACTCTTTCAGCTCCAGTGTGGGTGGGGGGTATGCCACTCAGACTCCTAAAGTTCAGGCTGGCAAACTCATCTGTAGCCTCACCATGAGTGATACTTACACATGTTCATTTATGGGGCTATTTATGCAATAATTATTTCACAGCATCACAGTGGGGCCACAGCAGCAATTTTGCAGTTGTGTCCAATATGTTACTTCATCCTTCAGGCAAGCTGCTTGCTCTTATAAACTGAGAAAGTAGCTAGAGTGACAGGGTTTGTTTTAACGTATATTTTCTGAAGGATTTGAAGTCTGAAACTCAAATATATGTCATTATTTATTGATGTCTATCCTCACCTCATCCCAGTGATTTGCCAGAAAAACACACATTTTATGAAGAACAGACCAAAAATATGAGCAAAAAATCTGACATTCTGCAAAAATCTGGACAGATAAGCGGTATGTGCCCCTGTTACCCCTGCAAATTACTATGCCCAGACCACCCCTTTTGCTTATATGGGTATTGTAAAGTTTGAGTCACAGAATGGCCAGTCTGTGCCCTGTAAATGCATAGCCTTGGTGGCTGATGCATGTGTCAGTTTTATTCTGTGTCTTATTCATAGATATGGACCAGGCGTCACTTCTTTTACAATGTATTGTGCCCACTTCTACCTCTCATGAAGAACCACTGTTGTCAGTTCCTCTGATGACTCCTCCATTTGTTCCTCCTCTACTGCTGCCACTGGAATGGTAAGAAGTGCAACAAACTCTCTTTGTTGTAATAGTTTTCATAGCACCATGTTAAGAAGTAGGCACAGCTCACAGATATAGCATTGCAGATCAATGACATATACTGTAGAATGCCACAACATGTAATCAGATAGCAGAATCAGACATTCAGCAATTTGAACACACACACATTCAACAACTCTATGATTGTGTAACAGTATAGTGTTAATTTCCATTTTTCCAAGATCTGGGGGCTGCAGATGGTGGTCATTAGTTCCAGCTCCAGGCATATCACCTGCAGCACAGATCAGCAGATGCCATTATAAGTGGTCTGCTTCTTACATTCAAGTGACTGCACTATTATGCTCTCTCTGTGTGACCATATGTGCACATGCCAACTAGATGAGTCTGTGGAAAGTCACCCCACATGAAACAGTGCTACAGGTTGCACATATGCCATATCTGAGAATTGTGAAAACTGTTTCGATGATGCACAAACACACTGTATTTAATACCTTGTGCACTGCACACCTCCTGGTAGCTGACAGAATGGAAGCCCTTATGGATGATGTATATTGGATGCCATGTGGAGCAAGCTGGAACTTGACAGAAATGCTGGCGCAGTCGGCAGCAATATAGGTGCAGTCAATGGCCCTCAGGACCTCAGAGATATGTGCTATGACATAAAATGCCTATATAGTGTTGGTACTCTCCTTTGCTGTCTGTGAAAATCAGATATGCTCCTCAACATACTGCAGTGTCATGTGGAGGTACTGGAGTAGGATTCCGGTGAGTAACACCTTGGAAACTCCTTATGTGCCTTTTGTCAGATGCTGCAAGGTCTTTGTAGCACTGATGGTTAATGGTACAAAAACCTTCATGTCCACTGGGATAGGTAGTCCACACATCTACCTTGATTCCCTGTGACAATGGCACTAGTCTACTAGCTTTGGAATGATGTCTGCACATACAGAGTGGATGACCATGTGCTCATCATGGAAATGATGGTATGTTAGTCTTTGAGGGGCTTTTATGCAAGCCTGCTCCCATATACACCTCTCCTTTTCCCAACTACAGAGAACAAAACTCTGTAATGATAGCATGATTCAAGCTAGACATCACAGATGGTTGATACACCCAACCATCCATATGTCACCAGACTCATGCTCACTAACCCCTCCCCCCACCACTGAGGATGACTGAGCTTGTAATCTTAGCTCTCTCCTCCATCCCCATCCAGCCAGTCAGAAGTTCATGCGGCTAATCAAGTAGGGGCCATCTGGGACTGCAGTGAGGTTTTCATCCTTCTAAGCCACAGGTTTGGGGTGATCATTTAGGATTACTGACACATGAATGAATGTGCAGTTCAGGTGGTTATGTTAAACTTGATGTGCAGCTGTATTCCACTGATGCTTTCAGGGGTTAGGGGTGCATTATGGATTGTCTGAAGTGGTGGGAGACATTAAAACTGAAATTTTCATATATCTGTATTTGTTTAGCAGAGTAATGCACTGATTATGCATGATATAAGGTGGCATAAATATCTATTGTACTATGCCAGCCTGATAGATAAACAACTTGAAGGTGTATTATAGTGAAAGAGGAAATTATCTGAAATCCATCAGGAATATTTACAGGATGACTTCCATACATTCCATACATGACAAATCCATGTACAAGGTTAAAAAGAACTAAATGGGCCTGTTTTACTAGAGCACAGAAAACATGATTCTCAATTTATAAATAATTAGGTTCATATGTTTGTAGCTTTATACAAAGCTGTTGATCGAGTGAACCATTTCTAGCCTAGCCAATAGTCCCAATTTACCAAGACATATATTAATATTAGACCCCAACTTAGTTTCAAACCCTTTATATAAGTGCTAGCAGGGCAGACAGAGGATGTACTTGTCCACTTACAATTACCCATCCAGTCATTTAGATTATGCTTAAAAGGCATCATTGAACTAGTCTGCTCCATAAAAGTTATCCTCTTATGAAAGATATCAATCTCTATATTGATTAACAGAACAATTAAGGAATGCACTATTCCATCAATCTGGAAAATCTCACATATTATTCCCCTTCACAAAGGTGGTGACTCTACTGAATACTCAAACTACCGTCCCATAGCTCTTCTGTCTCCTCTTGCTAAAATAATGGAGAAATGTATCCATAAACAATTAATTACCCACCTACTCCACCACAATCTCTTAGCGTACTGTCAACATGGCTTTCGTCCTTACCACAGTACTACTACAGCCCTACTTTCTTTTACCAACTGTATCAACAAAAATCGAAACAATAATTTCCTGTCATCAGCACTCTTTGTAGATCTTTCTAAAGCCTTTGATATGGTCAACCATAAACTTCTACTCCACCTTCTGAAGTCCCTATCACTTGATAAATCCGCCTTGAACTGGTTCACATCCTACCTGGATAATCGTAAACAAGCAGTTCTCTGGCAGAATCATCTTTCTGAACTCCTACCTACTTCCTTAGGTGTCCCACAGGGCTCTATCTTAGGCCCACTTTTATTCTCCATTTTTATCAATGACCTTCATCTCTCTATTCCCTTCTCTACCTGCATTCAATACGCCGACGACTCCACAATTATTTGCTCAGCACAATCCCAAACTGACCTACATTCTCTCACACAAAAATCCTTCACCACAATAGAAAAATGGTTCTCTAACCATTGTCTTCTTCTCAACCCTAAAAAAAACAAATTATTGCTGTTTACACGCTCACACTCATCTCCCCCTCTTCATTTTACATTGGAATCCAACAATGGTACCATAATTTCTCCCGACACTACCACCAAACTCCTAGGAATCACAATAGATAATCAACTTAAATTTAACACTCACATTAACACTATAATAAAATCTACCAACAAAAAACTCGGATCCCTATATAGAATTAAACAATTTCTAACACCTCTAGCCAGATCTACAATAGCAAGAACTCACTTAATCTCTACCCTATTATATGCCTCCCCCATCTATACTAACCTGTCCCAAAACAATCATAACAAACTAGCTAGATCTTATAATAACGTTGCCAGATTCGCCACTAACTCACCATATAGGACTCATCACTGTCAAAACCTAAAACAACTAGGCTGGCTTGAATTACCTCACCTCCTACAATTTAACCAACTTATTATTGCCCATAAAGTCCTTTATCAACCTAACAATACCCCCACTCTCTCTACCCTCATAACACCATACTATAACCTGAAAAAGCTACGCTCAACTAAAAAAATGCTGATGCAAACTTCTTTATCTAATAACTCTGCAGGAGACTCTCTTTTTTCTAACTTTGTTGGTAAAATATGGAATCTCCTACCAATTGACCTAACAGCTCTTACATCTCTCCCACTATTCAAAACTAACCTTAAACATTTCCTCTCCAACCACTGGTTATGCTCTTGTAATAACCCTGACTAACTGCTTTTTCACTTCCTTGTCCTCTGCTCTACCATGTCTCCCTCTAAATTTCTCTGTTAAAGTTGATCCTTCTATCATACTTACTCACTGACCTTTCTACTCTTTCCAGCTCTACCTATCCCATCTAACCACCAATCCTGTTTTCCAAATGCTGTCTTATCCTGTAGATGTCCTTAGTATCCTTATATCCCCATCTTTTCTCTATTTACTTACTTATTTTTTTTTGGGAAAATAGTCAAGTAATTTTTATACTATGTATGAATCTTGTTTTTAGTAATGTTTTGTTATACATTTTTGTACTGTTGTTTTTAATTTACTTGTAATATTAAATGTTATGTAAGCTCGGAGCTTTTCTCCTCGGGCCTCCACTGAAAATGGACATGTATCCAGTTGGACTAGCCCGGTTAACAAATGTAAAATAAATAAAAATAAAAATAAATAAATCAATCCCAACAACAGGTCATATTTATATTTCAGTGGTACTTTAGGTGTCTTGAGATGGTGTTTAGGGCAGTACTAGTTTTGTGGATGTGTAGGTTACATAAACCTAGAATTCTTTAGACTATGTAGGCAAGGCAGAGATCTGCTTGTCAACAGTTCATAGGAAATGGATAAGAGTGAGAGAGTTTTAAGGCAGATAGGGTAGCTCAAGTATGACATAACCTTGATTTATTTTTTTTGGCAAGGAAACACTGTGGTCTCTTGAGCTGAGTTGTATGCCTTGCCAAGTGCATACCAAAGGAGGGACATTCTATTTTGTGCTATTACTGGCCTGGTATGGGGGGGCAGAGATGTACTGTGACTTATTTGCATAAAGAAGCTATGCCTCTGGTGATTAGTTTTGCCATCAACTAGTTACCATCAACTAATAACTTCCCCCACCTGACTCCATAAAAACCCAACTTCTGGCTCCATCACTGACTGGATACTCACCAATACAACCCCACTACTTTACCAGATCAGCTTAGTGATCACCTACCCATCTCTGTCCTTAGATACACCTCACAACCTCCAAAACCTAGTCATTATAGAGACTGTCGAAAACTTTCCAACTTCAACATTACCTGATTCGACTCTATTCTATCTTCTACTGAATGGTCGTTCCTTAAACATATCCCTCTAGATGAAGCAGTAAATAGTTTCAATAACATCTTCCTAAATATCTTGAACTTCCTTGCTCTCTAGAAAGGTAAGAATAAAATCCAACTACACTCCTTGGCTTTTCAAAGGCACTAAGTCCCTTATGATCCAACCAGACAAAGCCTGGATCAAAACTAAAGAATTATCCTGGCTTCATAACTATAGACATCTCAGAAATTGTACAAAGAAACAATCCATTGCTGACAAAAAATCCTTCTTCAACTCTGCTCAGCTGAACAGCAAACCTAAACATCGGAAGTTCTGGTCAACTATAAATAAAATTCTTTCTCCTGGCTGCCACTCTAACCCCTCCCCCTACCCTAATACATCCTCTCTAGAAACAGCCACCTTACTTAATAAACACTTCATCGACATCATTCAGGCACTCTTAACCTCCACTGGTAACACTACAATTCAACCTACCCCTTCCTACCCACCTAACGATAACCCTTTCACCTTACATCCTGTTTCCACTTCTTACATCCAATCTCTACTACTTAAGCTTAAACCCTGTTCTCTTTCCACTGATAATCTACCTCCTACATTCCTCAAACTAGCTGCTGACTCCATACTAATCAATAGGTCCATCCCGGAATCCACTGTACGTACCCTCTGGAAATCCTTTTTCACTATTCCCCTCCATAAAGGCGGCAACTCTACTGACCCATCTAACTACCATCCCATAGCTTTTCTGTCCCCCCTCTCTAAAATTCTAGTAAAATGCATCCACTCACAATTACTAAAACACCTCCTATAAAACAATCTTCTCACACCCACCATGCGTTGTATTCATCCTAACCATAGCACAACTACAGCCCTCCTATCCTTTGCCCATACCATTGCTGAGGCCCTAGACAACAACATATTTATCTTCTGTCTCTTCCTGGACTTTTCCAAAGCATTTGATACCGTCTCCCATCCCCTACTGTTATCTAAACTTGCTAGTCTCAACCTATCTTCCTCCACCCTTTCCTGGTTCTCCAGTTACCTATCCCACAGACAACAGTCTGTTAAATGGCTCTCTTCCTCTTCTCCATTCCTACCTGTCCCAACAGGAGTACCCCAATGCTCCATCCTGGGCCCCCTTCTGTTCAATATCTTCACTAATGACTACCATACATCTTGCAAACAATCCTCCCTTATACAATATGCTAATTATTCAACTCTCATCTCCATCTTTGATGACATCACTAACCTCCATGCACTCACTCAACGGATCTACTTCAGTAAATCGAACTTTTACAAGTTCGAACCACATATGGCAGAGACCGTATGTTCGAACTCGTAAAGGTTCGAACACTGAAATAAAAACACATAAAACAAAAAAACACAAAACTAAACATCGATAGCAGGGGGGGCTATGCCCCCCTGCACCCCCCACCCCCTTTCTTAAATATACCAACTCCGAGATCGGACTACATTGCAGAAATGGGAAATCTTCCCTTTCCGCTCTGTATGGAGATCTCCATTCAGTCTGATCGAACTTTTACAAGTTCAAACATATGGTCTCGGCCATATGTGGTTCGAACTTGTAAACGTTCGATCGACTAAAGGGGACCCCTCACTCAACATACCTTTTCATCTACTGAACAGTGGCTAACCAGTAACTTGCTCATCCTCAACCCAAAAAAGACCAAACTCCTTCTATTTCTTCCCCGCTCTCTTACTCACCACAAATCTTCCTGTTCCATCGCTAACTGTAATAACGCAATCATTAAACCTAAAACTCATACTAAACTCCTGGGAGTCATCACTGATGATGAACTCAAATTTAATAAGCATCTTCTTCAATTCATTAAAAAAAAAAAAAAATAGAAACTTGGTTTACTTTATCGTAACAAAAAATTTCTAACTCCAAATGCTAGTCTCTCCCTTGCTCAAGCTCTCCTCCTCCCCTCTCTTCTTTATGCTGCCCCTGTGTTCACCAACATTCAAGCCACAACCTTAAACAAAGTCCAACAAACTTATCATAAGATAGCTAGATTCACCACAAACTCTCCAAATAATACTCATTACTGTCTACCCCTTACATCCCTCCACTGGCTTGAGTTACCCCACCTACTGTTGCTGTCACAACTTCAAATGCTACACTTCATTCTCTATAAACCTTCATCCTGCCCTGCTCTCTCTTCCTTCATCTCCATCTACACAACTTCGCACCTCAAATCAACAACTACTACACACCTACCAACCAAAAAAATCAGTGGGCAAACTCCTATATAAACACTTCATCGCTCAAACTTGGAATAAACTTCCTAGAGATATATGTTCCATCATCCACCCATCCCACTTTAAAGAAAAACTGAAATTCCACCTGCTTAACTCCAAAATCTGTCCTTGTCTAGCTCCAACTTAACTCATCTCTCCACTCCTTGGATACCCCTCTCAGTACCCCCCTCTCAGCAAAATATCCCCTCTACTTGAGGACACTTATTCCTACTTTATAATTATATCTGTTCAGAACAAACTCTTTCTGTAACTATGTATATAAATCACTACTGTGATCATTTAGGATAGACATAACTACTGATGTTTAAATTTTACTTTTCCCTCATGTCATTTTTTTTTACTTTATCTTTTAAATAGCATTGTATAATCGTTTTTTCTGAACACGTCAATGTATTTGTTATCACTTTTCTGTATTTACATATTTTGTGTTATTGAAGCTTTTCTCCTCAGGTCTCCACTGAAAATGGGCCACAAGCCCAGCTGGACTAACCCCGTTACCAAATGTCAGTAAATAAATAAATAAATATATAAAAGAATTTCCTTACAAATGTGGTCACATGGTGGTCAAAGGATAGTTCATCATCAATGAAAGTGCCCAGTTCCTTATGACAATCGATTTTTAGGGTTATTGTTTATGTGATAGGAAAAAAAGTGCCAAAAGACACAATGCTGCATTTTTATGACATCCAGTCTGAATCCCTGGTTCATGCATCACTTGTTAGCATGAGGTAGACCCTCCCAGAGGTTTTATAGTCATCCACAGCCTTCATCAGCCATAGGCCTTTGGTGTCTGCTTTAATGTCATAGAAGGAGATATAAAAGAGGAGGTGTCCCAGGACTAATCCCTGGGGTACCCTGCAGATAACTTCTCTTTTAGCTGAGAGTGTACCTGGAACACTAACACCATGGGTTCTGTCCATGAGCATTTTACTATCCAGTAAGTAGCACAGGGGCTTACATTTTATTGGATTTGCTTGTCAATGATGCCTAAGTGTGGAATGGTACTCAAGGCTTTGTCAAGTCCAAATATGCAGTGTGGTCCAATCTACTTAAGTCTAATACCTCAGTGACTTGTTCAGAAAAGTCCACCAGGTTTAAGATGCAGGATCTGCCTTCAAAACACTCAAATTAGTTTGGGTCCAGGATTTGAAGACTGCTTATGCCCTTACTTATGAGGTCTATAAACATGCTCTCCATTGCCTTACAGATGGGGCTGATGAGCCTGATAGGGCTATAGTCAACCGGATCACACATGGGCACTCCTTTGTAGAATGGAATGACTAGAGCAGCTTTCCATACTTCTGGCATGAATACAGTGAAAAGGCTGAACTTGAAAAGATGTATTTTATTTATTTAACATTTGTTTGCCAGGAAATTCTGACTGGACCCAGGTCCTTTTTTAGTGGGGGGACAGGGAGAAAAGCTCCATGAGTACTAGTAAATTTAATGCACGAAATACAATAATCAATAAAGCATAAAGTAAACAAAATGTAGTATACATAAGAAAATACAAATTTGTTACATCATGACAACAAAACTTAGGCTTTGAACTTAGCTAGTACTACTTTACAAGTAGTAATAGCTAAGTACTACTTTACAAGTAGTACTTAGCTAGTACTACTTGTAAAGTATGACTTATGTCAAGATATAAGGTTCAGACAGGCTGGTAGGAATAAAAGATTAACACAGGGAAAGAAGCTGGATATGGTTGGGGTATACTGTGATGTATCAGAGCATTCACTAGGGGTTAGTACATGAACATAGCCACTTATTTTTTAGATAGGCTTTAAGTGATGGCTTAAAGTGGTTAGTGGATGAGATTGAGAGAATGGAGTTAGGAAGGGAGTTCCATATACGAGATATATTGCTGCAAAATAAAAATTCTCCTGCAGTGTTGTTGTCTTTGGAGACGGTGAGTAAGTTCTCATTGTTAGAGCAATTGCTGGTTTTGGAGACGGCGAGTAAGTTCTTATTGTTAGAGCAAAGTAGTCTGCTGGAACTGTAAGGAATAGATGTAATAAGGAACTAAACAGGAAGTATTTGGTGCTGATAAGATGACCACCTAGTACACTGCCAGGTCCCATGAAACTAGGGATTTTAGCCTTGTACAGAGATAGAGTGTTTAGGACTTGATTGGAGGTAATTGGAGGGCATAGTATAGGCGTGATAAACTGCTGTGAGTAACTTGGGGGAGATGGGGGCAATGTTTTGAGCTGAATTTATCCATTAATATATTGACATTGCCCTCAGGTGTTATGCATGTATGGTTATTCTGTGCTAACTCTCAGCATTGCTAGTTATTATTTCATCCTGACATACCTGAAGAAGGGCTCCCTACTGAAATGTCAACACTCAAAATGCCAAGTGTCAACATGCTGAGAAAAAAAAAAGACTGAAAACACAAGAGAACAGTGAATCCCAAAGATCGCTCATCCCCTCAAAACTTCTTTTTTGCAGGGTGGCAAGCCCCCCTGTGCATCCCACACCCCCAAAACTTATATATACCAATGCCAAGATTGCCATACCTTGGAGAAAAGGGAATAATCTGAGAAATGCCATCTTGGACATAGTATATGTAAGTCTGTTCTTTTGGCCAGTCAGTCTCCATATTTCTGGACATGTTCTAGCGAGTCTCAACATTTCAAATGGTTACCCTGAAGAAGGCTTTATCATTATCCTTTGCATGGGCAGCAATTCTCAATTTTTATGTGCTCTTGCAGGATTTGATTTTGTTTCTAAGTTCTTTGTTGATTATTTTGGGGTCTTCTCTGTGTGATGAGATACTAAATTTACATTCATAAGCTAGGAGCTTCTTCATCTACCTGTAAAGTTTGTTGATACTGGTGTTCCACTAAACAGTGTCTTTTTCCTTAAACTTGTCACTATATTTAAATGTTATGGAGACAGAGGCATCAGTGATACTTGTAGATGGGCATAGAATTTATCTATGAAAATTGCAGCTTGTGAAACACGGTCATCTAGGTGAGGAGGGTGTTTTCATTTCATCAGGTTATTAGTTAGCTGGAGTAAATTTGCCTTGGAGTAGTCTCTGAAGATGCAGAGACTTTGAGGTGACTCGGTTCTCACACCTAGCATACATGTTACTGCACAATGCTCAGATTTGGCCAGTGATTTGATAACTTTGTTCAATGAGCATCAATGAGCTAATGTTTTGAGGATCATGTTCATTATTTTTGAACCTCTCATTGGGATTTAGACTAGTTGGTGCAAGGAGAGAGCATTTATGAAATACAGGAATTTCTGCATATAAAATATTGAATTCAAATAATATGATAGTGTTTGGCTTTAAAGGTCACAAGATCATAGGAATTTGCTAGGTTAATGGCCCTAGGGCCCTTACAAGCCTAGCCAAGTTCTACCTTTATTTCAACGATCAGCATGAATTGCCCCTGTCCAAGAGGGACTTATTTATTGAAAGAAATTTTGGGGGGGTGGGGCTCCCCCCCCCCGCATAATCCTACTTCACCCTAACTGGTGCCTCATGTCAATTGCCATGTCTACCAGCCACCTCCTACCCTCCCGTAGTCATCCGATAGAGTTGGGCCTGCATGGAACTTAGCTTTCTGCCAGTCTGGTCATCAACATCCACTGGGGAGGGTTGGTTTTGACCTACCCAATTTTTCTTCCCTCCATCCCAGTTCCAGTGGTATAGTCTAGTATACAATGGGGACATGCGGAGTTTTACTCTGCCTTTGCAGCAGATATGTCCTCACCCTATTACACCTTTAGGCATGACCCTAGCAATGACTTCCCCAGACTCTAGCAGGAATCATCACTGGAGAACTTCACTCCAAGAATGGTAACTCCCATCCCTGCCTGCTACTCCTTCTTTCACCCATGCCATTCATTGAACCCGGGTTGGCTGGGCAATAGTCAGGGCATTATCCCTCTATACCACTCAGGCAGCTATCATAAGAAGAATATGGAGATGTTTTAGGCAACTTTGTCCTTCATTATCAGGCTGAAGGTAAAATGATTTCTTAGAACACAGATATGCCCCTTGCAGCTACAATGTCCAATTCAGCATCAGGTCTGAAGGAGTGGTAGGCATTAAAACAGGGATGTTTTCACTGTTCTGAAAACATGTTTCAGTAACCATGCATATATCAATATTTCCAAGGATTAGAAATGCCTTTAAGGAGTGTAACCTTTTCTTTGGGCTTTTAGCATACATCAGTGCTACTTTTATATGATTTTGATTGTGGCTGGATATGGAGGCAACTTGAGAGGAATGCCCTTGCCTAAAATGGCAGTATGGGGAAGAAAATGTCTTAGCCAATATACAGAACCAATGAGGGGATACACAAACAGATCATTCCTAGCAAAGCAGTTGGGGTGGTCAACCATCTCACCCCAAGCCGTTCTATACTGGGTCTCCCTAAAATGACACCAGTAGTTAAGACAATAATTAAAGCTAATTATCTTTTGTTTGCACTGCCACATCATTCTTGGCAATGGTAGGAAACTGCTCAATACTAGTTTCACTCCCCTTCCAGAGACATATGCTGACAGCTTCATCGTGTTGCTCTTCATATGATCCAAGTAGGTGCATCTAGAATCATTCAGTCCCACATGTGCAAAGATCAGGTCATATGTGTACCTGGGGTAAAGGGCTTTTTTGATGTCACATATCCTGTCTCCCATGAGGTAACTGTTACCCTGTATTTACTTAGCTTGGTGATTGGAGCATATATTTGTCGAATCATGATGCCTCCTATAGAAAGGCCAGATGAACTAGCTTGTTCTTGGTGCCTTAAGGGATCTG
>NC_056748.1:1018112661-1018175161 GCF_019279795.1 Protopterus annectens | reverse complement strand
GATACAAGGAATAACATTTGCAGATAGGCTTAGTATATCATGTTTTGCCTTAAAGAGGAACTCTGGACTGTTTTCTTTTATAAATTGCACTTTTCATATTTTTTTCAAGCTGACATGCCCCAGATGAAGAATAAGATAACCCATAGCCTTCTGCCTTCTGACTGATATCACATTGTTATAACTTTAGTAATAGAACATAGTGAATGGTTAGATATTTTAAAGCTAAAGAGAAGCACATATAGTACTTTACTGTGCTGCTTTATAATTCATTCAAGGTTCAGAAATCATGTGTCAATGCAGAAAAGTAAATGAGTGCTCTGAAATACCTGAATATCAATCACTAAAGAAAATAAACTATTATCATATTACTAATGCACTTCTGCAGTACATCAAGTATAACTGTGTAATGTAACTAGGCTGATAATTACTTTGGGATATTTTTGGTCCAGAAAAACATACTTTAAACTGCAGTCAGCAACACAGCTAAAATATGGACAGCATATTACACTAGTTTGGTTTTGATGTAATTATGCATTTCATATTTGGGTACTATTACTGCATCATATTTGTACAAGGATTAATTCTGTATCAGATGTCTGCATTTCTTCTAGTGACCTTATCAAATACTTGATGATAATTTTCATCTGATGTTTCTTTATAGATTTTGTTTCTGATGCATCTGTTCTGCTTGTTATATATTTATATATAGTCCAAGAAGTTAATTGTCCCATCATTTTATGTCCTTTATAAAATTAAAGAACATCCATGTTTTTGTTAAAATGTTGTTTATTATTTAACTTCATTAAGCCAAATCAGTTAAACCATATCCTCTGTTCCTGTTGTATGTCTCATGTAATCAATACTGTGGAACTTGAAAAACATTCAAATTGCTTTCATACGGCCAGATCTATGCATGAAGCCCTTACAGTTGCCTTGATACCTGGGATCAATTAGCAACTTGGACATCTGACAGACCTTGAAGGGAGGATGGACATACTGATGGAAGTGGGCCACTCCTCTTGCCCTGTAGGAAGCCAGGAGTCTGATTGCTGTACTGAATGTATGTGTTAGCCAGAGATGGATGGCTATTTTAGGACCTGTCACAAGCACATACTCTTGAAGCCATTCTTCATAGTTAATAGGTTAGTACTAGACTGTCTGCCTTTATGAGCCATTTTAAGTCTAGACAAATTTCCTATCCAAAAGTAAGACTCTAACCTCTCTATGAGGTAAACATCTTAACCATTATGCTAACCTCCCACCTGCACTGCCCATGCAAGCCAACATCACAATATCAGGCATGCTGAAGGGGGAAGGACTTAAGAAAACCCTTCTTTCAGCATTAATGATGCTTCTGCTGTATTCACTCCTCTCAGCCTGACAATGATAGCCTCAGCTTAGGAAGTAATACTGGTGATCCAAAGATTTCCCAGGCATTGTCCCTCCCATTAGACAGCATCAGAGGAGTATTGGGTGTCATTGAAGACAAAAGAAGCAGAGGATAGTCATGTGAAGTCCAGAAGCAGAAAAAAAATATGCTTCAATATGAGATGTCCTTCATTGCTGCCCATCTAAATGACTGACCTAGGACTCCTCTACCTTGACACAACTAACCCATGAGTTACTCATCTTGAAGACAGGAACTGGGTCTCCAGAATGAGCTCACCTATCCCCTTTGCTTCGATGGTTTTGGCCTATCCATAGGCAGGGATAGAATCCTACAATTATTTATAACTTCCTTGTGGGTCTTACCAGTGCCTCAGTTCAAGATGAAGATTAAGTCCACACCCTCCCCATGGCAACAGCTTTACAAGATATTCACACTCCAGTTCACCAGCCTCATCCCTTTATTAAAGATGAGAGCTGGGTGGTGGTGGGAGGGACAGTTAGTTGGTCAAGTTGACCAAACTATATTATT
Source organism: Protopterus annectens (assembly GCF_019279795.1). Taxonomy (NCBI): domain Eukaryota; kingdom Metazoa; phylum Chordata; order Ceratodontiformes; family Protopteridae; genus Protopterus; species Protopterus annectens. Next base: position 1,018,173,243 of record NC_056748.1, on the reverse strand, counting down.
TTAACAATTCATATTGGGAAGATTAACATCCAGTGCATAAATGTATTTACGTACATATATATGATGTCAAAAACAGTGTGTAGGTACAAGCAGGAATTTGGGAATTTTAAAGATTTCAAGTTTATTTTATATAAAGTCCCAGTGAATCCAAGACGAGGGCTGTGAGAAGGGATTTTAGAAAAACTGAAACTAGAATGGCAAAGAGTCTAAGGGCCAACAAGTTCCCAGGTATTAATGGTAAGATTTCAGTCTGAAGTCTGCTGCAGCTTAATAACATCAGCATTGGTTAAGACAAGATGTCTGTGTACAACAAGGGTGATTTTTATTAATTTTCTTAAAAACATGGATATTTATTTGTAATATGACTAATCGATATTAAACCATATTTGAATATGATTTTGGCTTGTAGGATGCATTTAAAAATTTGCGATGTGTTTGTTTTGGGTCATGTAGGGATTTATACATTTTCTATTGGTTAGAGAAAGTTATATATGTCATTAATTAAACAAGTCAGATTCTGAAAAAGTATAAGAGTAAACAAAGCAGTTAGCCTGAATTGTTGGTTGGTATGTGTAGTGTGGAAAACTGCTCTAAAAGGAAACTGTGAAGTGAGTTCAGTGGGTATGGAGAGAAAACAACACTGCTGTTGTTTTATTGTGAGGGCTTGTGCTGCTTGGCATTTTGTACTATCTCGATTTCTCATGGTGTCAGTATGAACTTCACAACAGGTATCAGGAAGCATGCATGAGAATGTAGTCCATGGAAGGGAGATCTCTTTTTTTCAGCGTAAGCATCACTAGTCTGTTGTAGGTGGAACATTTGCTTTCTGACAGTTGTTGCCAGTGTAACAGGTCAATGATTCCACTCCCCCCCTGAATAGGCAAGCTGGCTCTGGCCACTCATTCCCACACTCCCTGCCTAGACCCTCCAGTGCCTGTGTCACTAGCTGATCACAGGTTTTCTTGGGCACAGTCAAGACTTTATCCTTCTCTGCTGTGTGTCAGGCTGATTTCTTTCATTCTTGAGCTGTATTAGCCAGTGTTAGCGTGTATCCTGTTTTTCACTGCCATGGATCAGTACTAAAATACTGCTGCCCAAAATCACGACTTTTAAATTCAGGCCTGATTCTTCTAATCATGTATGGAGGGCAGGATTTTCTATATACATAACTCCTCATACTTTCTTTTTACAAGGAATCTTTCTGCATTCCTTAATAGATTCTTTGAGAGTATGAAGTGGTAACCTTATGGTTCAGTGTACTATAAATCTTACCATGTAGGTTCATTTCCATGTAAGGCCAACTTGATCAATATTTGAATAAACAATATACTATATATACATTTGCCCTTGTCCTTGTTATTAATGTATCTAGACAATTTTGGCAGAAGTTAAATATTAGGAAACTAGTCATCTTCAGTCTTCCACAAATATAATATTTTTTTATTCTCTGTCTGCCTTGATGCACCCCTTCTGTATCCAAATTTGAGTCTTCTAGTTCTTCAAGTTTCAGTTTTAGTGACTATTTCCATTCACCTGGATGTCTGGCTCCCACTAACAAATTTGAGTAAAGCCATAGTACTATGTTTGCAGGAACTGTAAATGAAACAATGACGTGAAAAATGTAGATAGAATAAGAGTCATGCCTTGCAAAGTCCACATGAAAACCATAGCTCCAAGTCTTGCAGTCTTGTTTTGTGTCATGTAGGGATTTATACATTTTCTATTGGTTAGAGGAAGTTATATATGTCATTAATTAAACACGTCAGATTCTGAAAAAGTATAAGAGTAAACAAAGCAGTTAGCCTGAATTGTTGGTTGGTATGTGTAGTGTGGAAAACTGCTGAAAAAGGAAACTGTGAAGTGAGTTCAGTGGGTATGGAGAGAAAACAACACTGCTGTTGTTTTATTGTGAGGGTTTGTGCTGCTTGGCATTTTGTACTATCTCGATTTCTCATGGTGTCAGTATGAACTTCACAACAGGTATCAGGAAGCATGCATGAGAATGTAGTCCATGGAAGGCAGATCTCTTTTTTTTCAGCGTAAGCATCACTAGTCTGTTGTAGGTGGAACATTTGCTTTCTGACAGTTGTTGCCAATGTAACAGGTCAATGATTCCACCCCCCCCCCCCCGAATAGGCAAGTTGGCTTTGGCCACTCATTCCCACACTCCCTGCCTAGACCCTCCAGTGCCTGTGTCACTAGCTGATCACAGGTTTTCTTGGGCACAGTCAAGACTTTATCCTTCTCTGCTGTGTGTCAGGCTGATTTCTTTCATTCTTGAGCTGTATTAGCCAGTGTTAGCGTGTATCCTGTTTTTCACTGCCATGGATCAGTACTAAAATACTGCTGCCCAAAAATCACGACTTTTAAATTCAGGCCTGATTCTTCTAATCATGTATGGAGGGCAGGATTTTCTATATCCATAACTCCTCATACTTTCTTTTTACAAGGAATCTTTCCACATTCCTTAATAGATTCTTTGAGAGTATGAAGTGGTAACCTTACGGTTCAGTGTACTATAAATCTTACCATGTAGGTTCATTTCCATGTAAGGCCAACTTGATCAATATTTGAATAAACAATATACTATATATACATTTGCCCTTGTCCTTGTTATTAATGTATCGAGACAATTTTGGCAGAAGTTAAATATTAGGAAACTAGTCATCTTCAGTCTTCCACAAATACAATATTTTTTATTCTCTGTCTGCCTTGATGCACCCCTTCCTGTATCCAAATTTGAGTCTTCTAGTTCTTCAAGTTTCAGTTTTAGTGACTATTTCCATTCACCTGGATGTCTGGCTCCCACTAACAAATTTGAGTAAAGCCATAGTACTATGTTTGCAGAAACTGTAAATGAAACAATGACGTAAAAAATGTAGATAGAATAAGAGCCATGCCTTGCAAAGTCCACATGAAAACCACAGCTCCAAGTCTTGCAATCTCCTGTTGCACTGAGTCAGCTTAAAATTTTGTGCATCATTGATCTAATGCATAGAAAATTTAAGAGAGATTCAAGCAAATGCAACATAAGACAGAATTTGAAGGTAAAAGTGTGTTTCCACTGTTACTTTGCAATATGGCAATTTCACTGAAAACTACCACTATTGAAGCAGTTGGATATGATGTTACTATTATTACTGAAGCAACTGGGTATGACGTAACAATTACAACTGAAGAAGTATGCTATAATGAAATTACTATTCCTGAAGCAGTAGGGTATGAGGTAAATGCTACTACTGAAGCAGTACAATGTGATGTAACTACTACTGAAGCAAAAGAGTATGATGTAACTATTACTACTGAAGCAGTAGAGTATGAGGTAACTATTACCACTGAAGCAGTAGGGTATGATGTAACTACTACTACTACTACTGAAGGAGTAGGGTATGAGATAACTGCTAATACTGAAGCAGTAGCGAATGATGTATTTGCTAAATTGAAGCAGTAGGGTATGATGGAGCTGCTACAACTGAAGCAGAATGGTATGGTATGGTATAACTACTAGTGAAGTGGTAGTGTATGATATAATTACTATTAGTGAAGCAGTAGGGTATGATGTAACTACTACTACTACTGAAACACAAGGCCATGATGTAACTACTACAGGAAAAGCAGAAGCGTATGATGTAACTACTACTACTGAAGTAGTTGGGTATGAGAAAACTACTACTGAAATAGTCGGGTATGATGTTACTACTGCTGAAGAAGTACAGTATGTTGTATCTACCATGACTGAAACAGCTGGGTATAATGTACCTACTGCTTGTGAAGCAGTAGGGTAAAAGCTAAGTATTACTATTTTAGCAGTAGAAGAAGAAGAATGGTATGATGTAACTACTACTACCGAGTAGAAAGATATGCTGTAATAACTACTAGTAAAACAGTAGGGTATGATGCAACTACTAATACTGAAGCAACAGAATATGATCTATTAACTAAACTGAACCAGTAGAGTAAGACGTAACTACTAGCACTGAAGCATTAGAGTATGATGTAACTACTACTACTGAACCAGGAGGATATGATATAACTGCTACTACTGAAGTGCATGATGTAACTACTACGGAAGCAATATGGCATGATGCAAATACTTCCACTGAAACAGTAGAGCATGAAGTAACCACTACAAGAGAAGCAATAGGGTATGATGTAACTACTACACTGAAGAAGTAGGATATGATGAAAGTACTATTTAAATAATAGGGTATGATGTAAAAGCTAATACTACTAGAGAAATTGTGTATTTTGGAAATACCTCAACTGAAATGGTAGGATATAATGTAACTAGTACTTGTGAAGAAGTAATGTAAGAGGTAACTACTAGTACTGAAGCAAAAGGACATGATTTAAGTACTACTACTGAAGAAGTAGGGTATGATATAACGGGTCTACTTTAAGCAGTAAAACCCGAATCCGAATCGCGCAACACGGAAAGAGCGAACCGTGAATACGTTGAACGAATGAAACCACGAAAGGGGAACTATCAAAATCGCACAGTTGGCCCGACTGTGGTATAGCTCCATAAGGTATGTGTGGGATCGTTACGGACCTTAGGGTTAGGGAGGGGTTAAGGTAAGTGCATAGGTAGGTAGTGTATGTAAGGTTTTGTGTAGGTAATTTATGTACGGTTTAGTGTAGGGTTTTGTTAAGTGTATGTGTGTGGAATATTTAGTTTGGGTATAGCTCCGTAGGGGAAGTGTGCAGTAGTTACGGACCTTAGGGTTAGCATAGACAGTTTTGTATATGGGGTTAGTGTAGGGTTAGCAGTAGGATTTTGATGCTTTAATTTTGGGTTAGAAGTAGGGATTTGGTTAGTGTATGTATTTTTTTTATTGTGTTTGGGTAGGTAGTGTATGTTGCTGGTGGTGGGTTGGCCGACTATGATGGTTCGAGGTTTACTTTTTTGCGCTTTAGTATGTTCGACGTATCCACGGTTCGCTCTTTGTGTTGCGCGATTCAGATTTGGGTTTTTCGTGTTTCGAGGGTATAAAGTAGACCCTGATATAACTACTACTAGTGAAACAGTAGGGTATAATGTAACTACTACGTGTGTAGTACTAGTAATGAAGCAGTAGGGTGTGATGTAACTACTACTGAAGCTGTTGGTAATGATGTAAATGCTACTACTGAACAAGCAGAATATGAAGTAACTTCTACTACTGAAACAGGAGGCTGTGACGTAACTACTACTAGTGAAGCAGTAGGAGATAATGCAACCACTATTTGTGAAGCACCACAGTAAGACGTAATGACTAGTACTGAAGCAGAGGGGGATAGTGTAACTACTACTACTGAAACAGTTGGTATGATGTAAATGCTACAGCTGAACATGCTGCGTATGATGTAACTATTACTACTGAAACAGTAGAGAACAATGTAACTGAAACTGTAGGGTAAGATGTAACTAGTGCTGAAACAGTAGGGTATGATATAATTACTACTACTAAAACAGAAGACTATGACTTAACTACTACTAATGAAATGGTAGGGTATAATGTAACTACTCCTTGTGAAGCAGTACTGTAAGATGTAACTACTAGTGCTGAAGCAGTAGATGTAAGTTTTACTTCTGAAGCAGTAGAGTATAAAGGTCTACACTGAAGCAGACGATATTATGTAACTATTACTACTGAAGTAAAGGGGTATGATGGAACTAGAAGTAATGAAGCGGTAGGGTATGACATAACTAGTACTGCTGAAGTAAAAGGGTATGATCAAACTACTAGTATTGAAGCATTTGTGTATAATGTAACTACTATTACTGAAGCAGAAGGCTATGAAGTGCTACTACTGAAGCAGAAGGGTATGAGGTATCTATTACTACTGAAGCAGTAGGGTGTGCCCTAACTACTACTACTGAAGCAGTAGAGTATGATGTAACTACTACTATTAAAGAGTACGGTATAATGTGACTATTACATGTGAAGCTCTAGGGTAAGATGCAACTACGAGTACTGAAGCAGTAAGCTGGGTATGATGTTATTACTATGACTGAAGCTGCAGGGTATGATTTAACTACTACTAATGAAACAGTAGGATATAAAATAACTACTACATGTGAAGTAGTATGGTAAGATATCTCCTAGTACTGATGCAGTAGGATATGATGTAACTACTACTGAAGCAGAAGTGTGTAATGTAACTACTACTACTGAAGAAGCAGGGCATGATGTAATTACTACTACTGAAGCAGGAGGGTATGATGTAACTACTGTAAGTGAAACAGTAAGGTATAATGTAACTATTACTTGTGAAGGAGAACGGAAAGATGCAACTACTAGTACTAAAGCATTAGTATATGATGTAACTACTACTACTGTAGCAGTTGGTTATGATGTAAATGCCACCAGTAAAGAAGCTGGGTATGATGTTACTACTACTACTACTACTACTGAGCTGGGTATGATGTTACTCCTACTAGTGAAGCTGCAGGGTATGATGTAACTACTTCTAGTGAAACAGTAGGGTATAATGTAATTACTAATTGTGAAGTAGTATGGCAAGATATCTCCTAGTACTGATGCAGAACGTTATGATGTAACTACTGGTGAAGCAGTAGAGTATGATGTAAATAATACTACTGACAAAGCATGGTATGATGTAATTACTACTAATGAAACAGAATGGTATGATGTAACAACTACTAATGAAACAGTAGAATATGATGTAACTGCTACTACTGAAACAGCAGGTTATGATGTAAATAGCATTGCTACTAAAGCAGTAGGGTATGATGTAATTACTATTACTACTGAATCAAAAGTGTATGATGTAACTACTACTACTATTGAAACAGAATGGTATGACGTACTTCTACTGAAGCAGAAGAGTAGGAGGTAACTGCTACTACTGAAGCAGTAGGGCATGCTGTGAAATTCACCCCGGGATCACGTCAGTCGTCCTGCTAGACAGGGGCCCAGGGAAGTAAATAGTGTGGGAAGAAATAGCCAGGGAATTGTTATGGCTAGGCTTGTATAGGCCCTAGGGCCGATAGCCTAGTAACAACCTATGAACTACTACTACTACTGAAGCAGTAGAGTATGGTGTAAGGGCTACTCCTGGAGCAGTAGGAAGTAATGTAACTCCTTTTATTGAAGCAGAAGGTTATGATGTGACTACATCTACTGAAGGAGTAGGGCTCCAGAGGGAGGTTGGCAGGAGGGAGCAGGATGTGTCATGCATTTGGCCATTTTGTTTGACTGTTTGTTGAAGGAACAGCTGTTTTTTTTGTTTTTGTTCTCTTCAGTGGAAGATTTGGGAGTATGTGGATCTAACTGTAATAAGCTAATTGCTACAGCAATGTAATGATTGGCATATTACACTTAAGCATTTTTTCAGCTCTCTATTAAAATATCGGCACTTGAAATGCAAAGTGCCAAAAAGCCCTCCCAAAAAAGACCAAAAAACGCAGGAGAACAGTGAATCTTGTAAATTGCTCTTCTCCTTAAAATTTATTTTTTGAAAGGGTAGCAATACCTTGGAGAAAATGGAATATTTTATTTATTTCATTTTATTTTACATTTGTTAACCAGGATGGTCCAACTGGACACAGGTCTATTTTCAGTGGAGGCCCGGGGAGAAAAGCTCCACAGTAAGTAAAATTTTACACAATATGTTAAAATACAGTATACAGAGAATTTTCAAACAATATGTTAAAATACAGTACACAGCAGAAAACAAAACAAGATCTATATATACAGGAAAAAATAGTTACACATGGTTAATAACAGAATAAGTATACAAATTCAATCAGCATTAGGAGAAGACCTAGACTGTAATATATATTACAGTAGGTATAGTAGGAAGTGAGGTATATAAGTGGAATAATTTGAGGACTTACGTAATACATGAGCATACCCACTTATTTTTTTAAGTGTGTTCTAAGTGAGTTTTTAAAGTGAGAAGAGGTAGGGGCAGAAATCAGAGCAGGAGGGAGATTATTCCAGGTTCTAGCTATGCAGTTGGAGAATAGTGCTTTTCCTGCAGTATTGTTAGCCCTAGAGATACAGAGGAGGGGGCTGTCGGAAGATTGGTGAGGACGATTTGTATTATAGTGGGTGAGAAGTTGGCCTAGTGCAGGGGTTTTTTTAGGCAATGACTAACTGGTGATAGGTTAGTAGCTGGGGAAGTTCCAGCAATTGCAGTTCCTTTAGAGCCTGGCAATGGTGGGTTCTAAAGATGGAGTTGTTTGCAAACTTGGCAATTTTAATATAACATGATTCGAGTCTGGCAAGGTCAAGTTTTCTAAGCTGGGTAACAACTGGTGCAGCATACATTAGGGTAGACAAGAGGTGAGTTTGGGCTAGGGTAATCCATGCTTGTTTTGAGAGGAATTTCCTGTGCCAAATACAGTGCTCCCATTTTTTATGGACTTTTTTGATAGTTTGTGAAATGTGGCTATTGATGTGTAGATTTTTATCAATTTTAATGCCTAGGAGTTTGGTATGGTTAGAGGGCGAGATAATAGTGCCATTTTTGGAGGGGATAGGGAAGGATAGACGGGTGGAAATGGTTTTGTTGGGGGTGAAAAGTAGTAATTTGGTTTTATTAGGGTTTAGGATAAGTTGGATCTGAGTGATCCAACTTTCCACAAAACTAAAGGATTCCTGGGTGAGTTGTTGTAGGGTGGTAAGTGATGGAGCTGAACAGATAAGAGTTGAATCATCAGCGTATTGTAAAAGTGAGCATGCTGTGTGGTGGCATGGAGATTATTGGTAAATATGGAGAAAAGAAATGGGCCTAATATGGAGCCTTGTGGTACACCTATGGTAGTTAGGAGTAAGGGGGATAGTACACTTTGCCATTGGACAGTGTGTTGTCTATTTGACCAGGCTATAGTGGAAGGGAAAAATGATAGGGATGTCAGGGTGTCTAGTAGTAAGGAATGTGAAACCATGTCAGATGCTTTGGAGAGGTCTAGAAATATTGCAGATACAAAGTTATTACTTCTATGTTGGTTGATCAGATTGGTGAAAGAGAGCAGAGTGATGGTGTGAGTTTAGGAATTGTGTTACCTGAGAATGTATACATTTCTCTAGTATTTTAGATAAGGGGGATAGAATGGCAATGGGGTGATAATTTGAGTATTCATAAGAGTTTCCGCCTTTATGTAATGGAATAATGTATGATACCTTCCATATCTGTGGGACATATGCTTCTTGCATGGAGCGATTGATAAGAATAGAAATAGGGCAGGATAGGGATTCAGCAGCTATTTTTAGGAGGTTGTCTGGCAGATTGTCAGCAAGCAAGGGTGGTAGATTTCAGTTTTATGAGGTGTTTTTAATTGTTGAGGTGGGAATGGGTGAATGCGTAAATGATGGGATTTTGTCAGGGCATTTGGTTGGGTTATATGTAGGGCTATTTTTGGATAGTTGGGAGGATAGTGTTAAGATGGATTCTGTGAAGTGGTGATCGAAATGGGAGGCAATGTCCTTGTTGTCATTCGTGGAGTTAGGCGTGGGAGTGGTAGTTTTGCCTGGTTTTAGGAGTGAGTTAATGGCATACCATATTTGTTTTGGATACTGAGGAAGTAATTTTGTCTATCTAGTTTAGTTTGTCTCTTGGCCTGATTTCTAAGTTGTAGGTAACTTTGTTTGCCTAGGCTAGTATTGTATTTCTTCCAAATTTTCCAAGCCTTATCCCTTGACTTTAGAAGGGCTCTAGTTTCCCTAGTTAGCCATGGTGCATAGTTTGCCTTGGCTCTTATTTTCCTAATTGGTGCGAGTCTATCAAGGATATTGATGATAATATTGTTGAAGTAGTCAATGGCTTGGTCTAGATTTAGGGTTAGTAGTGGTTTCCAGTTAGTATGTTTTAGAATACTGTTTAGTTTTTGTATATTTAGTTTACGATCGTCTGTGACTTGTCCAAAAACAATGGGTTTGGCTATGTTAGTACATTTATGCAGGAGGAAGATGGGGAGATGGTTACTAAGACCATCAGGAAGGCATCCTGTCTGATAGTTTTGTTTGGGTCAGTTAACTACTGTCCAATCTAGAATAGACTGTTTGTGGGTTTGTTGTCGATTCTAGTGGGTTCTTGGATAAGTTGGGTAAAACTGTAAAGATTAATATGGCTAGTGGGGTTGTTAGAGGTACAGGCTGACCAATCAGTGTTCAGGTCACCTAGTAAGATGGTTTCTTGGGGGAGATTATCTGTAGCCCATTGTATCGTTTTTTCAATGATGGGAGAGTTATTACCTGGGAGAATATAACAGCAGAGAATGATGATAGTTTTTGTGTCATTTATGCTTAGGGTTGAACCTAAGGTTTCGGCATTTTGAAACTTAGGTATGGGGGTTTGTAGAGGTTTGATGTTAATTGTATTTTTGTAGAGGATAGCAACTCCAGCTCTGTTTTTGCCCACTCTATCCAGTCTTAGAATATTATATCCTGGTGGCAATATTTCTTCATTTTGGGTACTAGGTTTTAGCCATATCTCGGTAATGGTTAGTATGTCAGGGGACTAGTGAGCTATAAATGAGTGTAGGTCCGAAAGTTTGTTAGAGATCCTTCTGATGTTGACATTCAGAATCAATAGGTCAGAGATTTGCCTAGCAGAGAGTAGAGAGTTTTGTGGTCCAGGGTTTGGGTGTATGTCTCCAGATATAAGTAGATTTTTAGTGATAAACAGTATGTGTTTAATTGTGTGCACTATATCTATGTTGGATCTAAATGATGTTTTCTAGTGTAAGATGGTGTTATGTGAGACTTATGAATGTGTAGGATTAAACTGTCTTTAAATAATGTAGAAGAGATAGGAAAGAAAATGTGTGAGTGTATATTTGTTTGAGAAAGTGTTATGTGGAATCATGTGTTTTCTAGTAATGTGTTTGTATATAATGGTGTTATGTTTGTTAGGTTTGTGAGGGTTAGGAAGAGAACTCCTAGGATTAGTGGTATTTTGAGTAGTGGCTGGGTCTTCATGGTTTTGGGGTTCAAGTATGGGTGTGAGTGTGAATGCATGGCAAGTAGATACTATGTACCTTTTTAAGGTAGAAATTTGATAGGGGTGTGTATGAGAGGTCTTTGTTTGAAGGACGGTGTAGTCAGGTGATCTGGGCTTAGAATAAATATAGAGGTAGTAGGGGCATGTGGGAAATGGGGGCAGGCTAGGGGGAGCAGAGTGAGTCGATCGTTGCGAGGCAAACAGAGTGAGGCTACACCAGTCCTAGAGACTGCAGAACCTATCCATAGGGCTGGTCAGGACTGAACAGTAAAAGGAAGATACCTTTGTAATTAAGCAGGAGTGGGAAGGAGTTGGCAGGTTCAAGGTGGGGGAGGGGGTAGACACAAAGTAATACAAGGTTGTGAGTCAGAAAAACTGGAGTAGGCCAGCTACTAAAAAGAAAACAGGAAAACCAAAATAAGTCAATTCCAGGTCAGTGTAGTGCAGTATCTTCCTAGTAACTACAGATCTTATACTACTAATCTAGTACAGTGTGGTAAAAAGGACCGCCACTTCTACAAGGAAAAACAATTGAAGTATGGGCTGCAGGTACATAGGTAAACTTTTTCCAACAGAAAGAAGTTTTAAGTAATTGACCTAGGAGTACAATAGGAAGTGAAAAATGGGGGGGGGGGGACCAGAAGTGTGCACATGTACAGTGAAAGGGGAAAGAGTCTTTAGTTTAGAGGACAGATTAAATACAACTCTAACATACACTAGTGTAGCTGAAAGCACTTTAGTGTTCCACTGACGCAGGGTCTCACTATGCAGGGCAACGAGACAGCCTTGGGTTGACTGGAGGTTGGCCATGACACAGGATGAAACTTTTGCTGAGGGGAACTAGTTTAGCTGAAAGCACTTTAGTGTTTCACCAACACAGGGTCTCACAGTGCAGGGCAACGAGACAGCCTTGGGTTGATTGGAGGCTGGCCAAGACACAGGAAGAAACTTTTGCTGAGGGGAATGTGAGCACACTACTAGGGATTCCTATGAAGCAGGGCAGAACAGCTAAGTTGAGAGATGGTATGTCAGACTCGATTAAATCTGATCTTTTGGCCATTCAGTCTGTGCATTTCAGGACTCAGTCTAGCAGGTCCCGACATTTCAAATGGTTAACACTTTTTTCTCTTTTTTTTTTTTTGCTTCAGTGGAACAGCAAGGAGGACTTGGCTCTAATTCTAATCAGCTGATTGCTACAATAATGTAGTGATTCACTAATTACTGAGAAATGCTTCTTTTCTTCTTCACTTGAAGAAATGAGGGGCAGGGCAATGGTTTGTGCTACTGGCACAGGGTTCTGGTTGACCCAATTATGCTTCTGATTACTACTACTGAGGAGTAGGGTATGATGTAACTACTACTGAACCAGAAGGGCATGATGTAAACACTACTACTGAAGCAGAAAGGTCTGATGCAACTACTAATACTTAAGTAGAAGGGAATGATGTAACTACTAATATTGAAGCAGTATATGATGTAATGACTACTACTGTTATTGAAGTAGTAGAGTATGACATAATTTCCATGACTTCAGCAGAAGGGTATGATGTAACTAGTACTACTGAATCAGAAGGCATGATGGAACTACTAATACTAAAGCAGTAGGGAATAATGTAAATACTACTACAGAGGCAGAAAGGTATGATGTAACTACTAATACTAAAGCAGTAGGGAATAATGTAAATACTACTACAGAAGCAGAAAGGTATGATGTAACTACTAATACTAAAGCAGTAGGGAATAATATAAATACTACTACAGAAGCAGAACTACTAATACTAAAGCAGTAGGGAATAATATAAATACTACTACAGAAGCAGAAAGGTATGATGTAACTACTAATACTAAAGCAGTAGGGAATAATATAAATACTACTACAGAAGAATAATGTCAATACTACATGATGTAACTACTAATACTAAAGCAATAGGGAATAATATAAATACTACTACAGAAGCAGAAAGGTATGATGTAACTACTAATACTAAAGCAGTAGGGAATAATATAAATACTACTACAGAAGCAGAAAGGTATGATGTAACTACTACAGCTGAAGCAGTAGAGTATGTTTAATTAGTACTACTGAAGCAGTAGGATATGATGTAACTCTAACTATTGAAGCAGAAGGGTATGATGTAACTGCTACTACTAACGCAGTCAAGTATGATGAAACTAGAACTACTGAAGCAGAAGAGTAGGACGTAACCACCATAACTGAGGTGGTAAGGTATGGTGCAACTACAATGAAAGAAGCAGTAGAGTATGATTTAAATACTAGTTCTGCTGAACCAGTAGGGTATGACATAACAATTACCACTGAAGCAGTAGGGTGTGATGTGACCACTACTACTGAAACAGTAAAGCACACTGTAACTATTATCATTGAAATCGTAAAGTTTGATGTAACTACTACTTTTGAAGAGGTAGGGTATGATGTAACTACCACTACTTAAGCAGAATGTTGGGATGTAACTACTATTACTGAAGCAGTAGGGTATGATGTAACTACTTCTACAGAATCAGAAGAGTATGATTAACTGGTATTAATGAAGCAGTAGGATATCATATACCTACTACTACTACTACTAATACTGGAGCAATAGGGTCTGATGTAACTACTACAACAATGCATTAGAGCCAGATTACTAAAACAGCAGCAGAATGGTATGATGAAATTACAACTACTGAAGCAGTAGGGCATGATAAATCTACAACCACTGAAGCATATGGAATGACGCAACTACTGATGTAGCAGAAGGGTAATATGTAACTACTACTGAAGTAGTATGTTATGCTTTAACTACTACAAATAAAGCAAGATAGTACGATTTTACTAACATCAATACTGAAGCAACAGTGTATGATGTAACTACTACTACTGAAGCAGTAGGGCATGATGTTAGTATTACCACTGAAGCAGTATAGTATGCTTTAACTACTATAAGTGAAGCAGGAAGGCATGATTTTACTACTATAAAAACTGAAGCAGTAGTGCATGATGTAAGTACTACTACTGAAGCTGAAGGATATAATGTAAATACTACTACTGAAGCAGTGGTCAATGAAAGTACCACAACAAAGCATTAGTGACTGATGTAACTACAAGTGGAGTAGAAGGGTATGATGAAACTACAACTACTGAAATAGTCAGCATGATGTAACTACTACTGAAGCAGTAGGGTATGATGTAAGTACTACTACTGAAGCAGTAGGGTATGATGTAAGTATTACTACTGAAACAGTAGGGTATGATGGCCTACTACTGAAGCAGTAGCGTATAATGTAAGTATTACTACTGGAACAGTAGGGTATGATGTATGTACTACCACTGAAGCAGTAGTGTATGATGTAAGTACTACTACTGAAACAGTAGCGTATGATGTCCTACTACTGAAGCAGTAGTGTATGATGTAAGTATTACTACTGAAACAGTAGGGTATGATGGCCTACTACTGAAGCAGTAGCATATGATGTAAGTATTACTACTGAAACAGTAGGGTATGATGTATGTACTACCACTGAAGCAGTAGTGTATGATGTAAGTACTACTACTGAAGCAGTAGCGTATGATGTCCTACTACTGAAGCAGTAGTGTATGATGTAAGTATTACTACTGAAACAGTAGGGTATGATGGCCTACTACTGAAGCAGTAGCGTATGATGTAAGTATTACTACTGAAGCAGTAGCGTATGATGTAAGTATTACTACTGAAACAGTAGGGTATGATGTATGTACTACCACTGAAGCTGAAGGATATAATGTAAATACTACTACTGTAGCAGTGGTCAATGAAAGTACCACAACAAAGCATTAGTGACTGATGTAACTACAAGTGGAGTAGAAGGGTATGATGAAACTACAACTACTGAAACAGTCAGCATGATGTAACTACTACTGAAGCAGCAGGGTATGATGTACCATTATACTGAATTTGAATGATATGATGTAACTACTACTGAAAATGAAGCAGTATGCATGATGTAACTACTACTGAAGCAGAAGTGTATGACATCACTGCTGCTATTGAAGGAGTAGGGTATGAAATAACTACTACCATTAAAGGAATAGGGCATAAAGTGACTACTACCACTAAAGGAGTAGGGTATGAAGTAACTACTACCGCTGAAGTGGTAGGGTATGATGTAACTGTTACTACTGCAGAAAAGAATATGGTGGAACTACAACTACAACTACTAAAGCAGAAGTGTATGACATCACTGCTACTATTGAAGGAGTAGGGTATGATATAACTACTACCATTGAAGGAGTAGGGCATGAAGTGACTACTACCACTAAAGGAGTAGAGTATGAAGTAACTACTACCGCTGAAGTGGTAGGGTATGATGTAACTGTTACTACTGCAGCAAAGAATATGGTGGAACTACAACTACTGAAGCAGAAGGGTATAATATATCAAGTACTGAAGAAGAAATCTATGATGTAACTACTAATCTGAAGTAGTATGATATGATGTTACTACCACAACTACTAAAGCAGAATGCAGGATGTAGTACTACTACTAAATCAATAGGTTATGATGCATCTAGGACAACTACTACTGAAGGAGTAGAGTATGAAGTAACTCCTACCACTGAAGCAGTAGGGTATGATGTAGATAGTACTCCTGAAGCAGTAGAGTATGATGTAACCACTACTACTGACACTGTAGTGTATGATGTATCTACTTCTACTGAAGGAGAAGGACATAGTGTAATTGCTACTATTGAAGCAGTATGGTATGATGTAACCCTGCTACTGAAGCAGAAAGGTATAATGTATTTACTGCTAAAGAAGTAGGGTATGATTTTACTATTGCTGAAGTAGAAGGATATGATGTAACTACTTCTGAAGCAGTTGGATATAATGTAACTACTACTACAGAAGCATTCGTGCATGATGTAATTACTACCACTAATGAAGGAGACAGGTAAGAAGTAATTACTATTATTGAAGCAGAAGGGCATGAGGTAACTACTACAACTGGAGCAGTGTGTTATGCTGTAACTGCTACTACTAAAGCAGTGGGGTATGCTGTGACAACTACTACTGAAGCTGTATTGTGCGATGTAAGTACTACTACTACTAAAACAGTAGGGTATGATGTAACTATTACTACTGAAGGAGTAGGGTATTATGTAACTACTACTGCCAGTAGCATTGTTAGGTCATGGCAAGAGGGGCAAAAGGTCTGGGGAGCAATACATTGGGGGGCATTATCAGCCAATCTAGATGTCTCTTTAATGCAATGCTGGTATTGTAATTGCAGTCAAGCTTGAGTGCTGCAGTGCTTCATGTGTGGTCTACATTGTAGCAAGTAGTTTGTAACAGCTTAAAAATAAACAAGAACTGAAAATCACTTTTTTTCCACTAAAACCTGAATGCTGTGGCACTCAGTGCAGGAAGGGTATAAACTGCTACAGCTCTTTGCTATATTTGTAGCAAGCAGAATACTACAGTTTATAAGAAGATTTATATTTAAATCAAAAGATGAGCACTTCAGTCCTCCGTACAAGCAGGGAATAAACTGTAGCAACATTCTGCTACATTTGTAGAAAACTATGTGCTACAGTATAAGAGAAGAAATTATTTTTAATAATATGTGCACAGTGAGGGTCAGGATCATGACACAGAAATGGGAAATGAATAGCTGGGGTAGAATGGGCAGGTGTTGTGCATCTTGACACCTTGGTCTGCCTGTGGAAGGAACTGATTTTTTTTTTTTTTGATTTTCAATAGAAGAGCTGGGTGGCATGTATCTAACTTATCTAACTGTAATAAACTAGTCATTACAATATACTAATCTGCTTATTACCGAAAAGTGTTTTTTTTTTTCATTTTGGCTATTCAGTGATTCAAAGGAAGAGAGAGGGGGTGTGGATCTAACTGTAAAAAGTCAAGGTCTACAATGTAGCATTTGATTTATAACAAGAAAGTATTTTTCTTTTCTGCTCCTCAAAAGAAGAGCTTGGGATCATGAATCTAACTTTAAATGCCAATTGCTAGAACGTAGCAATTGGCTTATTACAGTAAAGTGATGTTTTCTCTTTTTTT
Organism: Protopterus annectens; assembly: GCF_019279795.1. Lineage (NCBI taxonomy): Eukaryota > Metazoa > Chordata > Ceratodontiformes > Protopteridae > Protopterus > Protopterus annectens. The sequence goes on along the minus strand of NC_056748.1, from coordinate 1,018,156,238 downwards.
TTTTTCTTTGCTCATCAGTGGAAGAGCTTGGGTGATGTGGATCTAACTGCAATAAGCTGATCACTACAATGTAGTGATTGACTTATTATTTATTTATTTGTTGACATTTGATTACTGGGATAGTCTGATTGGGTAGAAGCCCATTTTTAGTGGAGGCCTGGGGAGAAAAACTCCGAATTATTACAAAACATTTTAAGAAAAATCATTATACAATCTTCAAAAATAAAGCAAAAACATCTGCAGTTTAAATAATTATAATAAATTAGACGTAACATAAAAACACTGGTTAAGAATTGATACAAGGTATATGACAATCATTTAATGTTTAGAGAAACTTTAGATAGTTTGTAGACAAATTAAATGTAAGTTAATCTAATACAAACAGAAATTGCAATATGAATTGGGAGGAAAACAGGCTTATGGTATATTTAGAGAGAAAGTCAGGAAAGACAATTAGATAACAGTAAGGAAGTAAGTGAAAAAGGGAGAGCAAGAGGTATAAGGAATGTAAAGGTACTTGTTCACATTTAGGAATATAGTTTATCCTAGTTTTGAGCAAGAACAGAGACAGATTTTTAGCTAGCAAGTCTTTCTGATTGGTTTTGAAAGATGGGAGGGAGGGTATAGACCTGATGGATACAGGTAAGGAGTTCCAGGCCTTAAAACCTTGTACGAGTATAGACAATGCCCAGCAAATTTGCTAGGTTTGTAGACAGGAGTTTTTGGTCAGTGGATCGCAATGACAGACTGGGAACATAGTTGTGTAGAATGTTTTTAGTACTAGACAGGCAAATGGATGCTGGATAATTTTATAGGTGGTAAGTACTTGTGTATATGTTAGTTGATGTGACAATTCTAAACAATTTAGCTATACAGAGGTGGATTCTGAAAGGGCTGTGTGCTGCAAATTTAGCAACTTTGTAATAGCACTGTTCAAGTTTAATTTTTTGTGAAGCCTGTAGGTTAGTAAGGATGGGAGCTCTATAAAGACATGTGGGGAGGAGATAAGTAGTGGCAAGTGTAAGTTTCTTTGTTTCAGTGAGAACGTTTTTCGCTCTGTAAGTATCTCTAGTTTTTCATGATTTTTTTCTTATGCAATTTGGTATCTGCAGGTCAAATGTTAATTTATTATCCACTACCACCCCTAATAGTTTGCTATAAGTGACTTCACTGTGGTTGTATTATCGAGAGAGGACTTTACATTTTTTTCACGAAAGAGGGATTTGGGAAAAAAAAGTAGTAATTTGGTCATTTTTGGGTTGAACATGAGTTGAGAGTTACAAAACATGTTTCGGTGGCTGTTAAAGCTTCCTGAGTAATGTTTTGGAGGCATACCATGTTGTCAGATGTGCAAATGAGACTAGAACCATCTTTGTATTTCATGCATCTGGCCACCTGGTTGGTGTGCCAGTAAAAGAAATGTCTGTTTTTATTTTTTGTTTGTTTTTTTTTTTTTGCTGTTCAATGGAACAGCTGGGGCAGTGTGTTGTCTAATAAACTGATTGCTTTTTTGCTTTGTTTTTTTTTTTCTCTTTATTTGAAGAGTGGAGGGAGTGGGGTACTGGTTCACAATACTGACCCAGGGAGCTGGTTGATCCAACTATGCTTCTGCCCTTAGTAATACCTCCATGGTTGTAGGTCAAATGAAACATAGTAGGTAATGGTTAAAAAATGTTTCTGGACCATCACAGGAATATTTAGCTCATATATTTCACACTTGGCAGAAAAGGGATAGCAAGTGTTTTTCTTCAAGTCCCTGGCTAAAACTGCACATACATGCATATTGAGGGTAAGTACTTTAAAACACAATAGAAGTAGAGATTTATAAAAAAAAAAAAAAAAAAAAAAAACAGATTTATTCCAAACAGAAAATAAAAAAACTCAGCTGACTTGGATTTTCTGTTTTTACAGAGTATTTACATATATACACGTCAGTGCCAGGCTGAAAGGTCATGTATTTAACTCACAGAGTCATAGATTGTTACTAGGCTAATTATCTGTGGGGCCTTTCTAAGCCTAGCCAAGTTTTTTTCAAAAGAGTAATGACATCTTTATTGAAATAGGACATTGAAGACCACACATTTATAAGCTGCCTCAGTCCAGAAAGGACATGGGTGCCAGACCCAGTGTAAATTTCTTTTTCCCCATCTACTGGTCTAGGTTGCACTTAAACTGGGTAATAGATGAACTCAGCTTCACATGTATGGGAAGCCTGTTCCATATGAAGGGCAGTCTCTTGGACACATATCTGTCTCTCCAGCATTCTCTATTTAAGTCACAGAAAGAATTCAGGCCCCCAGACCTTGTATTTCTAGTACAGTTTGACTTATGAATATGCAGGAGATTCATAAGTGTGGGGTTTGCAGATGCCCTGTAAGCCTGGCAAAGATCACCCCTCAACAATCTATAGGAGACTGAGTAGAGGGAAAGGGCTTTAAGACACTCAGCACAAGGCAGGTTTGTCATGCCTTGTATTCTTTTTTGTAAGGAACCTCTGAGGTCACTCTAATTGCTGCACATGCTTGGTCAGGTACATACTGAAGGGAGCATTGTACTCCATGACTGGTCTGATAAGAGCAGAGTACAGTGGCATAATGACCTCTTTGGGCATAGATGCAGTGCCCTTACTTACAAACTGTGCAAAATAAAAAGATTTTCACACCACTGTGGACACATGGTGATCAAAAGTAAGGTTACTGTCTACATGCATACCCAGATCCTTGACCACTAGGGTCTTCCCTTAGTGGCGTATTATCAACTTGGCAATTAGCCAGGATGGCTGACTTTCAAAAGGGTACAATTATAAATTTCTTAGCACTGAGTCTAAGGCCATGGCTTTGGCACTATTTGTTTGTCAGAGGTAGGCCTTCTTGAAGAAAGTGAGTATCTGCAAGGGAGTCAATGATAACCCCCACTTACAATCATCTGCAAACTTAGTCAGCCATAAACCTTCAGCTTTTGCTTCCATTTCAGATGACAAAAAGGAGAAAGCCCAGCACCGTAGCCTTGGGGGAATCCGCTAGTGACTGGCCTCTTGGTGGAGGTGGCCTTACCTATTTTGACCTCCTGGGTCTTATCAGTGAGCCAGCTGGCTATCCAGTGGTGATAAAAGGGTTTATACCCAATTAAGTGAGCTAATAAAGATAATAAAGTGAGCTAGCAAATGCAATCTGAGGGTCATGCTGCTCAAAGTTAGACGTATAAATCTCAAAATCTCAAAATGCACTCGTTCGAAGCACCCCTTAAAATGGAGAACATCAACATTTGTGGTGTAACAGAAACCTGGTTCAAGGCAGCAGAAACCACCCCTGCACTACCAGGCTATAACTCATTCCACACCTTTCAGCCCCAGAACTTGGATCGAAGCTCCAAAGGCAGTGGTGTTTCCATATTTATAAAGGATGAGCACACCTCCAGACTGGTAGTCCAACATAATGCATCAGAGATACTTCAGGTGCAGCTAACATCGGGTAAGACAGCAATTCAGGTCGTAGCCTGCTATAGGTCCCTAACCATGTCCCAAGACTCATACTCCATGTTCCTAAGCACCCTGCAGAATATTAGGGTCCAACCTAACACTCTCATACTGGGCAACTTCAGCTACCCCTCCATTAACTGGTAAAACTACTCATGTACCAATACACTTGCCCAACGTTTCCTGGAAATCATTAATTTCAATGCCCTGGACCAGCTCATTCTTACCCCCACTAGAGGTAGCAACATCCTTGATGTGGTCATTATTAACATGGGTGACCGTTGCTCTATACCAATAGTCAACTCCTTCCTGGTTAGATCCGACTACAAACTAATCACCTTGTAAATCCACATCCCTACCACCCCCCCGCATGCAAAGGTAACCACCATGAAAAACTTTTCCAAAGCTAACTTTTGGGCTCCTAAAAACAGAGGTGGCTAATTTCACGGCACCCATGCAATTGAAGAACAGCTGTATGACTGCCAAATTATACACTAATGCCCCGTATGAACACATACACAAATGCATGGAACTCGCCATACCCAATAGAACCAAAGCACTCTCCTCCAAAAAAAGGAAGCCAATCTGGTCACCCCTTGCCATAAACAAACTCTACAATAGAAGGAGGAAACTGATGCGAAATAAGGTGAAGTCCCAGGACTGGAAAAACTCTCTTATCAGCCTCAACATAAAGTTGAGATCCCTCATCAAATCCTCTAAATCTAGCTATGAAAACAGAATTGCAGCAGATAGTAAAGACAACCACAAGGCCTTCTATAGTTATGTAAAGAATCTCCACGGCAATACCCAGATGTGTTCAGAGCTATTGCACAATGGCACCTCCTATACCGAGCCAACAGATATTGCCAATATACTGGCTGACAGATTCAGTGCCAACTTTACCCCTCTCTCTCCCACCAAAGGACCAATCATACCACCAGTAGATTGTGACGCACCCAGTATTACTGCTGCACAGGTTAAAACAGCACTGTCCAAGGTCAAGAATACAGCTTCTATGGGACCTGACAATATCCTGGCTGTGTTCTACATGAACTGCAGAGTGAACTGGCACCTCACCTGTGTGCCCTGTTCAATCACAGCCTCACCTCAGGCTTTGCCCCTACTGAATGGTGCACTGCTACAGTCATCCCTCTCCACAAAGGAGGAGCGACTGCAGACTCTTTGAACTATCACCCATTAGCGTGACGAGTCTGATATGCAAAGCTATGGAACGCATCATCATGGACTTAATAAACAAGGACATAGGGAATCTCCAAACTCTGGATCCCACACAGTTTGGTTTTGTGAAGGGTATATCAACCTGGCCGACTTCTTTGAGTCAGTCATCAGAGCTGCGGATGAAGGTCAGGTGGTTCATACAGCCTACCTTGATCTGGCCAGGGCCTTTGATACCATTCCCGACTCAGGAATCATAGAAAAACTCACTAAGCTAGGCATCAACCCCTATATCACTAGGTGGGTTCGCAAACTGGCTCACAGATAGAACCCACAGTGTGAAAGTAGCTGACTCCAAGTCAGACTGCTGACCAGTCACAAGTGGAGTCTCACAGAATTCGGTCTTGGGTCCTCTCCTGTTTGGTATATATTTCTCTAAAGTCCAGACCAAAAGGAAGGGACTCTGGCTGATAAAGTTTGCAGACGATTGCAAGTTGGGAGCCATAATTAACTCTACAAGTGATGTTGAAATCCTACGGAAAGGCCTCACTGAGACCAATGACTGGTGTCAGAACCATGGCCTTAAGCTCAGTGCCAAAAATTGTGTCATCATCCCCTTTGGGAAAAACCCAGTTCCCATGAATTACCACATCAATGGTAATCCACTGAACACAGAAGGCACCATAACAGATCTGGGAACAAAGGTTGACAGCAACCCCTCTTTAGACCACCACATTGCCAATGTGGTCAGATGTGGCACATCTCATTACTAAGGGTTTTGCATCCAGGAAGAAAGAGGTCATTGTCTCCCTCTACTCTTCCCTCATTAGGCCATTTGGCATGCACCTCACCAGACACCTGCAACAACTGGAGAGGTCACAAAAGTACCTCACAAAGAGGATCCTAGGCCTTAAACACATTTCCTATATGGACAGACTCAAAAAACTCCAACTATTCTCTGTCTCATATCACCTACTTACAGGCAATCTCTGCTTGACTTACAAAGCCATGTCTGACCCAGCTCTATTAGAAATGAGTCTCATGGTTCTCCAGTTACCTCTCTGGCAGATCCCAATCAGCACTTTTGCCACCTCTCCCAGTCAAAATGGGTATACCACAAGGATCTATCTTAGGGCCTCTATGCTTTAATATTTTCACTAATCAACTCCATTCCTCCTGCCCCCAGTCTTCACTAGTTCAGTACGCTGATGATTTGACTGTTACTACAATTGCCAACCCTCCTTCTGAACTCTATTCTGCCACCCAAACAGTCTTTAACTCAATCAAAACATAGCTCACTGATAACCAGCTCATACTCAACCATGAATAAAACAAACTGCTACTCTTCCTCCCTAAAAACCATGCTAATATCAAACCATCTTTTACAATATTATCCCTAAACAATACTCCCAAACAAGTAGAACCCAGCACCAAACTATTAGGAATAACCATTGATGACCAACTGAAATTCAACTTACATGTCAATAACTGTATCAAAAAGACTCACCAAAAACTCGGACTGCTCTACAGATCAAAAAAATTCCTTTCCCCTGAAGCCAAGATTACTCTCTCCCATTAATACTTCCTACCCAGTCTTACATATGGCTCCCAGATCCTTACTAATCTCAACTCTACCCTCCTCGCTAAACTTGGAAACGCCTACAATAAAGTTGCTCGTTTTGCAGCTAAATGCCATCATTGCATCTCTCTAAAACTTATAAACTGTTTAGAACTACCTCACCAACTTTTACTCTCACAGCTCTCCATTATTCACTCCATCCTATACCAACCATCTTACTGTCCAACACTTGCTCCTCTCATCTCCTATTACTCTCCCTCCTGCCAACTAAGAAGCTCTGACCAAAATTTGCTCCAGGTCTATAAACCTAAAACTAAATTTGAATGTAACATCTTTATTTACCACCCTTCCATGTCCTGGAATAAACTGCCTCAAGAGATTAGAATCCTTAACAAACCAAAACTATTCAAGGCAGCTATCAAGGAACACCTCAGAAGTCACTGGTCCTGCTACTGCATAAAGCCACCATAAACGTCTTTCCCTCTCTGCCCTCTTCTCATCCCTTAATCCAACATTTTCCTATATCACATTCTCTCTTCTTAACCCTCCTGTTTTTTCCTCATCATGTGTACATTCATACTTTAAAACTAATACAAGCTATATAATTACTCCTATTACTGTTTACACTAAACTCATTTCTACCCCTTTTTTCCATCCTCTCTCCTTTCTTTTATCATACCTAAAAGCCTCTGCATCTTCCCTACTCATCTCTACCCTATTTGTTGTACCTACTATATTATGCCTTGTATAATATGACTATCTAATAACTGCAGAAACATGACTGTATCACAACTGTTTAAACTGAATTGCATATCTTTTGTTTGAACTAAATTGAATTATATTTAATTTTTTTTTCATGTACTTTGATGGAGCATTTCTCCCCAGGTCTCTGCTGAAAAAGGGCTTCCTGCCCAGTCAAACTAACCCGGTCAACAAATGGAAAATAAATAAAATAAAATCTAAAGAAATCCCAATCCCTCCACAGTACATGCTCCAGAGACCTCAACCTCATTACCACAATCAACAGAACAAGCTGGAGGGACAGGTTCATAACCCAGAGACTTGCCCATGCTATGGAATAGACTTCCCATACATGTCAAGTGGAGTGCCTTACTGGCCCTCTTCAAGAGAAATCTTGATGAGTGGATGGAAAATAGAAAATTCACCCCGGGGATAACTGTAGTGGCTCTACCCGACAGAGGCACTTGGAACTAAGGTTGGGTGGCATGTGAAGGCTCCAGGGCCATTAGCCTAGTACACACCTATGAACCTATAATGTCTGAGTAAGGTATTGTGTGAAAAGCCTTGGCCTGGTTGGGTGCACAGTCTTGCCTTCATCCAATGCTTTGGTGACCCCCTCAAAGAAGTCCACCAGATTTACCAGCATTTGCAGGTTACCTATGTCCTCATTTATAGTGTCCATGATAATTCTATACATGGCCTTACATATGAGGCTGGTCAGACGTATAGGCCTGTAGTCACCTGGATCAGTGGTTGTATCCTTTGTGAACAGGAATGACTGTAGCCATCTTCCATTTCTTTGGTACAAAACCTGACTGTAGGTTCCAGATGAAATGTGATTCAAGTGGACCAGTGAGGTTACATTTCATGCTGTTTAGTAAACATCCTGGGATGTTATCAGGGGCCCATCGATGCAGTGCTTTTGTCCTTAGAAAGTGCATTGATGACTTGTTCCCTAGTAATGGTTGTGGGACTGTGGTATTCAGTATTTCCTTTGGACTATTGGGGGGAGGGGAGATTAGGAGAAATCTGAGCTAAGATTGTCAGCCGAAAGGTTGAGAATGATGCCATTTACAATAAGTTACTATTGAAAGCTCTGTGGCTGTTCTTTGCATAAGAAGTTATTTGTTATTCAAATTTAGCATCTGAAGTATTAAGTAATCCTCTTAGCTGTTTAGATTGATCATGGGGCTTTCAGTCTGCGGCTTTGTTCCTCTTACGCTTGGCCAGGACTTTTTTCTTTTGTTGTATAATCAATTGATATTGTCATCCCACCAGGGTGGCTTGTCTTTTGAGTTTGTCTTATTCTTAGTGCTAGTGGCCACAGTTTGCTCTATACAGCTATTATTATGGCTGTACAGGGATTTTGTACATAGTTCAGCATGTGCTGTGGTGTGGTGTTTACTAGGTTTGGAGGTGCTTGGAATTTAGCCAAGGTGTCGAATAGTAGAGAGAAATTAGTCTTGAAATTGTTCCTAAAGATTTTTGGTTTCACTGGGTTCCCGGAATTATTTTATACTTCAAGCAATATTGCCTCATGGTCAGATCTGATGAGCGAAGACATTACATTAGGTGAAAAGCATTGCCCCCCCATTTTTGTGAGTACAAGGTCAAGGATGTATGTACCCCTGGAAGGAGAATGGACAAACAGGTCCAGTATGTTGGTATTAATGAAGTTTAGGAATCAATGGGCTTGTGCATTAGAAGTGGTGTAGGATTCCTGATCTGTAGAGAAGTAACTGAGATCCCTCATGAACATCATATTGGATTGAATGATGAAGGAGTCTAGTACATTGACATAGGTAGTATGGGTTTTCCTAGGATATGGAGGGGACCTATTGTTTGCAAGGATGTGGTATGAGAACCTGTTCATGGTGAGTTGCACATGTATGAGTTCCAGTGGGTCATACAGTTTAGCTAGTATTCACCACTTAAATTCAGTCGTAGCACAGCCTTTATAGCATCTAATTGGGAAATAAAGTGTTACAGCTATATAGTTTATCAGGGCCTTATTTCAGCTCTAGTAAACACAATTTTCACCAGAGCATGGCTTAGGCAACATCCATATCTGGCCATTTTTAACTGAGGTCTATTTTTTTATTTTTTGATTTTATTTTTTATTATGAAGTGGTAGATATAATATATCCACAATATGCCCTTACTGGGCTACAAAACTCTAGTAATAAGGAGTCTTCAGCCAGAGCTCCTGAATAAAGCTCTGACTGAGGAACCATCTTCCTTTTTTAACATTTTTCTATAATCCTTCAATCCTCCCTAAAGTCAAAAATGTCATCCTGCTACAATAAAATCTGTAAGTTTGCTACCGGGACCAAATCCTCCTCTTACCACTGTGATGCACTCCACTCCTTGAACTGGGTGGAACTCCCCCATTATCTCTCTCACATTCAGCTGTTAACTGCTCACAAACTCATTTTCAAACCCACTAACTGCCCTTCCCTCTCCTCCATACTCACCTTGCACCATCCTGACAGAATACTCAGGTCCAATATCCAGCGCCTCCTCACAGTGTACAAACCCTTACTCATGCCAGGGCAACTTCTCCTGTCTTTTTCCCTTGCTTGTCTATGGAATTCACCCCCCTCCACGTTCGAATCACCCAAAACCACTCCACCTTCAAGACCATGCTCCATTCCCATCTCTTCTCACTGGGAATCCTCATGCTCTCACCCCACTTGACTCCCTCTATTTCATTTATGCTCCAACATCCTCTTTTTTTCCTTTCTCAAAACTCAACCTACTGACACCCTTCATTTCATTTTCACTCCCTCCCCCTTTTTTCCTTTCTCATAACTCAACCTATTCACCTCTCACTGTTTTATTCTCCTTTAATTCTTCCTGCCTTTCACCTCATGAAACTATGAGTACATATATGCCTGCACTCCAAATTATACTTACATACTTCAAAAATACTTGTGTTTTAATTTCATTCAATGCTTTGTTACAACATCTTGCTCAAATGCTATCATTCTGCCTTATGTGTTACTATGGTTTAGTAGTTTTTGAAAATTGTATTGTACTTGTTAACTTTGTTGATATTAACTTTGTAATATTTGTAGATGGAGTTTTTCTCATTTTCAGCCCAATGGACTTTCCCGGGTAACAAAGTGCAAATAAATAAGTAAATACTTATTTAAAATCCCACAAGTGAAAAATCCACTCATATATATTGATGTGCTGTGCATTCAAATTTATTCCTTGCAAGACACCATATGCAGCTGCATCCCACTCCAAAATACTGATATTTTGGACAGCTCCATTATTCACATATTATACATATCACATTTGTCAACATTTCTGTGCCACATTACTAGATCTGTTACTCTCTGTTACCTAGCCACCCTATTCTCATTTTCTGATACTCACTTTCCTCACCTCTCTTTACTGACTGCCTCTTCCTCCTCTTTGTTGCTCTTCTTTCTGTGTCATGTCTCATTTCTGTTTTAAGCTTTTAAGCCAACTTCTGTTATCCTCACTTCCTGTTTACTGATGTATACATTGTTTGTTTGTGGCTGAGATCCCCTGACTTCCACACTTTAGCAAGTTCCCTTTTCAGCCAACTTGCCACTAAAGCTTAGTACCATACTTCTATCCCAAGCGGTCTGTCCAATGTCTACATAAAATAAATACAATAACCATATGCTGCTAATCCCTTTGTTATATAACTTACTCCATATTATACAATGCCTACTCTAAAACGTGCACGCTGATTGGCCAGCCCAACCAGCGTGCCCATTGTAAATCCCTCAATATACTAACGGAAAAAGGTCCGATCGCCCGGACTTTTTCCATTAGTATAAAACACTGTCTCGCTATGTTAAAAGAGTTTAACATAGCGACACAGATTTAAAAAAAGCAACGGAGATCTCCGTTGCTTTTTTTAAAGCTGTCTCGCTATGTTAAACTCCTTTAACATAGCGACACAGTTAAAAAGCAACGGAGATCTTGCGATCTCCGTTGCTTTAAACCTGTCTCGCTATGTTAAATGAGTTTAACATAGCGAGACAGCTTTAAAATAAGCAACGGAGATCTCCGTTGCTTATTTTAAAGCTGTCTCGCTATGTTAAACCCATTTAACATAGCGAGACAGTAAAAAGCAACAGAGATCTTGCATTCTCCGTTGCTTTTGCCCACAGCTCTGATGTACTGCGTAGGCATGCGCAGTACATCAGAACTGCCGCGGAACACCAGACAGCTGCGGAAGGGCAGCAAAGAGGCATTATACAATGCCATTATTTAAGAAAAGTAATTATTTCTTTTCTTAAATAATGTCATTGTATAATAGCAATAACCCACTTCTGGGTGTGGGTAATGCTGGATTTACCCATGGTTGTCTTTGTTTGGTCCCTCGGGCTTCGCCCTCGGGACCAAACCACGCCAACCGTGGGTAAATCCAGCATTACCCACACCCAGGCGTGGGTTATTGCTATAATATCCGTATGCTGTTATCCCCTTTTATTATAACTTACTCCATAATAAGCACATGCTGCTATCCCCATTGTTATATAACCACATGCTGCTATCCCCATTGTTATATAACTTACTCCATAATAACCATGTGGTGTAATCCTCTTTGTTATATAACTTACTCCATATTTCTTTCATACGTTGCCACTTTTCTTGTACCACGACATGTGAATATTATGTCTCTATTTTTCCAAAATCTACATAATCTCTGGATTCTTCCAATGACCTTCCTCATCTCAACTTCTTGGTGCCCTGAACTACCTATGTAATAACCCCACCTGCTGGTCTCTCACTGACCCTGAGATTTTTAAGGCCTTTATTATTCCCAAGCCTCACTTAATTTCTCATAATTCTCCAAGATATTTCTTTAACTCACATTACCTCAGTTTAAATAAAAAAATTCACCTCACTCAATTGCTTCAAATTCATGTATATTCAGCCAATTTTTCCTCATTCTATTCCCTTCCACTAATGCACTTTTATTCCTACCTCCTCCACTCTTTCTTTCATACTCTGTTCTTCCTTTCCTCCCACTATTCTCTTGGCCACTCCTCTGTATGCCAACCAAACCCTTCCTCAGATGACCCCCCCCCCTTATCTGTTCAAAGGTTTTTAATTGTCCCTTCTTCTCCTCTTTTTGCACCTGTTCCGCATCTTACAGTCCTTTCTCTTCCCACTCAGCTATCATCTTAAACATTTGCTCAGTTATATCATTAATCCTAAATCCTTTATGTACTTTCTGTCTTACTTTGTCCTGCATAAATTTCTTCAAGTCAACTTCTGTTGCCCTCTCTATATCCCTAAATATATTATTTGTCCTTATCATTGTGTTCCCTTATTTTCTATATGACCCCACCCCATTTTCCATACAAGTTGATTTTGTGTCACATTTAACATCAGTGAGTACCTTCCAAACTCAGGTGTGCCTCATGCCCTATGATGTTCCTCACTCTCACTATTTCCTGCCTAACGCAGCTTCTCTTTCCAAAGAAAGATATCACACCTTCTGCATCTCCCATACCTACACTGCCACTGGCTTCATTTGCATGTGCCTTAGCAAATAAATCATTACTACCTTTACTACCTGTACCCTCCCGCTCACTGTATTCACCCTGCCTCCCATGTGTTTAACATCTCTTTTATTATATCCAACAACTCACTCCAACCTTTTCTCCTTATCTTATCCACTGTAGGTTGTAACTTAACTCCCAGGTACTTATCCCTCCCCTTGACCATGGAAAAAAATGGATTTTGAACTCCTTCTCCCACCCTCATTTCTAGATACTTGTTGGGATGGTACTCCAGGCCTGATTCTCTGCTGAACTTCTCAAAGATCTTTATCACTTGGGGCAGTAACCTAACAATATACAGTCTTCATTAAATAGATATGTTAACTCTATTTATCATCTGAGCAAATTTTTCCAAAACTAAAAATAAAGATCCAAAAAGATAAAGACAGCCCTGTATTGCTCCTCTCCTGAAGCTCAACTTCTGTAATAAAAACAGCTCTTTACCCTGAATTGAGCACCCCTTCTTCTGTTATCTTTTCCTGTTTAACACACACCACAAAATTTAACAACAATCTCCACATAGCTGTAGATGACTTACCTTTCACCAATTATATTCCTCATGTTAAAGCTGCACATAATTTTGAAACAAAAACGATCACAGTGCATTTGCTTTTTTTTCTTTAATTTCATTGTTTTATTCAGTTTTTCTTTTAACAGCCACAAATGATATCTGGTAGATATTAGGTAATGATTTGTGTACACCTCGAAACATTGAGGGTAAGCAAAACCAACTTACTTCTTTAGAGACAGATATATATATATATATATATATATATATACATATATATATATATATATATGGGTCCCCTACACATCACCGAATCAGCACTTACCCGAAACCCACATGAATGACCCGAAAATACAGACAACAAAAAACCGACCACTTGGAACACCAACTCAGAATTAATGGTAAGTAACTGCTCGGCCTTTCTGGACTATTTCTCAAAAAATATTTGACGAGTCTGTTATTTCTAAGCAAATGGGCATGTTTTCTCATTAACTAATGCAGTTAATTGACTGAGCATATCTCAAAACTTCTTAGCAGTAAAAAAAAAAAATACATAACACCGAACTTTAAAAATAACAGCAGTGGGTCAGAAACAGGAACAATTTCTTATTTTTAAAAATGGAATGCTTTCAAATACTAAACACCATGTAGTTAACATGTAGCTGAAGTTTAGTTATTTGATAATACAAGGAGCTTTAAACATGTCTGAGGTTATGAAGACAAGCAATAAATCTAGAAGATGCAAGGTTAAATCTGAAGGCAAAAATCACAGTGGGTTGTCTAAAACACAGTACTTGAGATCTATGTGCTTTACAAAAGTGCTGTGAGAACTCTTATAAACATAAACCCCTTAAACTATTTTTTAAAGGTACAATCTATATTTTTTCTTATACAATGCACCGTTAAAGCTATATTCTTCTTTTCCCATACACAAGATGCTACAACCTCTTGGGGTATTCTCTTTCCTGGACTGGGGGGAATAACTTACTAGTACCTCATATTTTTAGATAATAGGAGATGATAATTATTAGCAAGCTGGTCATCAAAGATAGCTAATGAGGAATTTTCTTGCATGCATCTAACTGCGATCACTCCACAAGGTGCCTCACACCACATGCAATGCAAGGTCAGCTGGGCTTCATGCAGACTGTGTTCTTGCATTTACTGCCTGTGATGTGCTGTGAAGTACCAACTAGAAAGCTATCTGAACCCTCTGGCATCTGTCAGTGGGTTATTCTTCCTGAAATATTCTTTCTGAGGTAGACATGTCAGTTTCAGCTGCAAAGTCCAATCTACCTGATCTAACTCCTGCAAACACAGATACCACCAGTCAAAACTTTTTCATTGGTATTACAAGCCGGGTTGTATTCTCATGTGCCACAAATCAACTCCATAGCTGTTTTTTTAACATCTTTTGAAGGCCAGTGAATAAAACCACATTATAAAAGTGGCAGTGTATTTGGATACTGAAACACTTTTGTTCCTGCATCAATGTTCTTGTGCACATTTCGGTAAGCTCTCTTGTAAGTTGTATAGATTTGAGACATGCCTGATAATCATGTTTTTTCTTGTGCAACTGAAATGAAAAATTAGAATACTTGCCATTTGATGAAAACTGCTCAGCTGAAGTTTATTTATTATATTACTTATGCATGAATATATGCATTTGTAAACTGTGAAAGTGGGTTGGCATAATAGAGCTTTTTTTTCAAATCTAGTCTGAGACATAAGCTGATTCATGCTAAAAAGTCAGATCTACACAAAAAAGAAGTCAGACATGTCAGCATGTAATTGGTGGTCTGAATGACAACTACAAAACACGACAGTAGGCAGCCCCAAGAGAGTCCAAAGGGCTCTTTGGCTTGTGTGATTTATGTGTGGGTTTCTCAGAGACAGCATTCCCAAGTATCCCATCTTATTTAACAAGATTATAATTGCTAAACTTTATCACTATCAGATTATTTCTGTAGTCATACATGCTAGTTATTTTGGAATATAAATCATAATACCCTGAATAAATGCACAAGAAAACTGTTACTGCAGATCAGCATAGGAAAATAAACACGTCAGACTTATTAAATATGACTACATTTTGCATTACTATGAAAGAATTTTTTGCATGAAATAGCATGGATTCATTAGCATGTTTCTTTTTCATAAGACTTTTTCTTTTGTAAATTCTTGTTTAGGCACAGTTTTATTAATTTTCTTATAGGATCACTTTCATGCAGTTGTGTGTTCTGCATTTTAAATGTCTTTTATATATGATTAGTGTTATTTCGTTCTTGATGTATTTTAGAAATGTGTTGATTTTGTTGGTTAATCTCTGATCTCCATATACTGAAAAGTATAATCTGGTCTGTATTTCTGATTTATGAATACAGTAATTGAGGCCATTACAACAATTACAGAAGAAACTCCATTTAGTCTGTCCTTCATAATAATACCTGCTCAAAATAATAATCTCTCTTGTTTGTGTATGGATGTCATGACATAAAGTGTAAATGCTTTGTCTCTGATCTCAGCTAGACAAATAAGGTCTGAATAGTGACCCTGGAGAAGTCAGGTGAGAAAGAGAGAGTGCCCAAGGTTTCCTTACTCATCTTGAGGGTGCCCATACAGAGTTTTATTATAGAAATTTCAGTTAAGGACACAGTATTCTATTGCCATCTATAGGTATTTTGGACAGCAGTCCTTACAAAGGATTCCATACCCACCTGCAGAGTACTGCAAGCATGTAGATGCATGCAGTTGCAAACAGCTCAGTATAGCCATGTATTTTACCACACCTGACAACCAATAAGAGGACGTCTGATAGCAGCATGAAAAAAATCTAATGATGTCCTATTGGTTGATTCATACAGTTTCTTCCTTTCCTCATCAATGTCATTTGATGCCAGTAACAGAAAGAAGTGAAGGGTCAAGTAGAGGAAGTGATAAAAAAAAGATCGTGTGGTTATAGTGGGAGCATGGGGACTAAAAATATTTATAATAAAAACAAAGCTGATGTTAAACTATCAACTAAATAACGTTTAAGAGTTAAGTTGTTAACAATATACTTTGAGGATGGTACATTTGTTTGTGGAAATGAAAATAAAGTGATGGCTCTGTAGTTAAAAATATATGGGTATATGTTGCAGTTTTTCGTGAATAAAAATAAAAGTATGCACTCTGAAAGTAAAGGATATTTAAACCACTCCTGGAAGTAATGCCTGCACATTGTAAGCAGCTATAAAGGGAAATATCGGAAAAAGGCTAAACTTGATCTGGTTTTCTTAAAAGGGACAAAGGATAAAAGTTTTGCTAAGGTCTGTGCTACAAGGCTGACATTAAGGCATTATCCTTAGTTAGCTGCCAGATATTGGAAAACAGTCTGCCTGCCCTGACACTGATGCAGTATCTTTTAATCTGCACTGAACAAAAAGAAACAATTCATTCTGAGAAGATGCAGTGGGGAGAGAGTGAGGCACCCATTTGATTAAAATCTGTCAGAAAAGAACAACTATCTGTCCAATTAATTCAATAATCATGGAACAAGGATTGTGCAAGGGAACACAAAGACTTCTGTTACTGGAATGCACATGAAACTGGTACTCTATTATAATTAACATAATGCCATTAAACTTACTGGGCTTGAGCTACAAATGCTCCACTAATGAATATATGTTGTAAAACAAATTGCCTTCTACGCAGGTCCTTGACCAGTTTAGGACCACATGTTCACATTTTATGAGATACTTGGATTTTTTTGTAGTAACTCTATATCTGATGAATTATTAGTAGAAGTCTACAGTTTTGGAATGTAGTGATAACATTGGAGAGTAGAAGCCACCATTTGGCACCAAAGCACAAAATTTAGATAAAATTATAAATCTGTAGGAACTGATTTCTCAGGATAACAATGAGACTTTTCTTGCCAGCAACAAAACCTAATGTCCTATGTTTTGTATGTAATTTTCATAAACTCATTCCTGCTCTAATTTTGTGGTGTTTCCATTATTCTGTATACTACCATTAACATGGCGTCGATGCTGCTGAAACTTCCTCTTTACCAAACAACCCTTTAGTCGTAGCACTCATGGAAATGTTGAGGCTATATTAGTCTACTGATGATGTATGCCTTGACAATGCAGTAGTAGTCAGAACTGCAACTTAGTTACTGAATCTGGATGGACAGAAACCATCAAAATTATTAGAACATAGGATTTTCATGTTATCATCAGTAGATAAAGGAGTAAGACAGAGTTGGAGTTTCACACAGTTCCTTCCCAAGCTGATATCTGTTTGAACCGTCTTTGCTATACTTGTCATTTTCAAGTCTTCAGTACCACATTTTGCCTTACAAGACATTTTTATTTCTACCTGGGATTTGAGCCCACCTCTTGGTGCATGTTTGCCATTCCTGACTATGATTAGTTTATCTCCATGCTTTTTGGTATGCATACTTCTATCCATGCACCAGATTTGTGTTTACCCAGACTAATTGTGACATACCTAGATAAGATTGGTCCTGCTTTGCACCAGATTGTTACTACCACACTTGATAGAATATTCTCTTCATTTCTAAAGCAGACTTGAGTTATTCCTATCTTGACAATGCATGGTTTAAATCCGCGGTGGTGGTGCTGCGGTAGCGTTGTCGCCTCATAGCAAGACGTTGTCCCGTTTGATTCTCAGCTAGAGCGTCTACTGTGGAGACATGCATGAATGGGCGTACCTTCGTTGAAGGTTGTGTGTTAGGGCTGGCAACTCAGCACATAAAAATCAACTGCCAATCATTAGTGGACCGGAGTTCCACTGTGGCGACCCCTAACCGGGAAAAGCCGAAAGACACAACAACAACAATGCATGGTTTAGAGTCACACAATTAACATATTCATACAATTTGGAAAACTACTGACAAATTGTCAGCCTTACATTTGTTAGTATATGGTTCTGGAGAAGGTAATGTATTTTCAGCTGAAATCATACTTGTGAGATATCAATGAGCCTTTCCAATCTGGTTTCAGACAGTAATGAGACAACTCTAACTCTTTATTGCAAGGGATTTATACTGTTAGTATTTTCTGCTCTTCCTTAATTTTTCCTCTGTCTTTGACTCAGTGGATCACTCTATTTTTTTGAACAGTTAGAGCATTTTGTGGTATTTCTGGCATTGGCATAGAACTGCTTGCCTCCTACATCTCTAAGCACATGTGGAGCATTATATCAGGGGCCAATTCATCTTAGCCATACTCTCTTGACTGTGATGCACTACAAGCTTCCATTCTGGGTCCTCTTCTGTTCACCATATAAATGTTGCTTCTGAAGAGAGTTATCCATTTGAGAGGATTACAGTACGGTTATTACATTAGTGATATTTGGTTGTACCTCCCGTTCCATGATCTCTGGAATGCACCCATAATGATTGACTTAAATATGAAATCACTAAGCCAGTTGCCTGGTGATTTATGCTACACTTAAGTCTTCTTCTTTTCCTGTCTCATCCAAAGATATTATTTACTGTGAGGACAAATAGCAGTTAATGTACAAAGTGCAGAATCCTTGGACAATAAACTGACACTGAAGGACCAGAACTCAGCAGCTGTTAAATCTTCTTGTTTTCTTATTGGAAACATCACCTTTATTAAACAATTAATCCGATCCGCGGATCTCCTTTTGGTAGGATTACTGTATTGTTCTATACCTGAGACTTCTTGAATCAGAGCTTGTCTACCTCTAATTGATTCAAACTGAGCAGCCTGGTTACTTAATGGGGGTTTGAGGCACAAATGATATTATACTGATACTCTGGAGTCTGGATTGGTTGCCTTCTAAACTGCAGATCATGTTAAACGCTCTTGTATTAGTTTATGTTGTCCTAGGTAGCTTTGGTCCCATTATCTTCAGCACTTTTTGACCTGTTACTGGCTGACTTGCTCCCTGAGCTAAGCATCCCATTGGCTGCAGACAGTTCCATCTATTCACCTGGAGTATGCCTGGACTCAATGTTTGGTTTATCAAAGTCCATATGTTTGGAATTTACTACTTGAGTGGCTGAGGGATTCTCAAACACTTACTGGATTTAAAAGTTCTGTAACATACATTGATTTGAAACAACCCATGCAACTGGGCATGTTTCTGCCACTTGTTTATTCAGTTTATCGCTTTAGTTCCATTTGACTCTTTGAGCTGGCATTATAACTAGCAAATAAATTTTGGCATTTTTGGTGTTGTTTATTTTATATCAGTTTGCTCTTACTTGGATCTATTTGCTATGCTTATCTTGCTGATATATTTAATTTTTTTTGTGTTTCTATGTTCAACATTTTTATTTCCTTGTGTGTGGACAGTTTTAGGACGGATGCAATAGTAAAACTGAAGTTATTTCCCATGCGTGAACACAAAAATGCCCACTCATTATGTATTATGTACCGCAGTGATATAGTCCAGCAATCCATCTATGATAGAATAAATTTCATCTTTGCTTGCCACTGGGGATACGGGCAGGACAACTTTTTTCTGGATGAATTAGGGTTCTGGGCTGCAGTGCTGTTAAAAAATAAAATATTAACATTTCCACAAAAATAGGGATTGCTGTCATGAATGTCTTCCTGTATATAGTGAATAATATATCTATTCTCTAGTCAATATGTCAGAACATCAAATTGGATGTAGTTAAAGGACATGCTTATTTGGCAGTCATAACTCAATGTTGCCCACAGAGTACCCTGACATCCTGATGGTCACCAAGTCAAACCAGGTGCTCTTTTGACCACAGCTGTTTCTTTCATGTCATGAAAGCAATGATTATGTGTTGTGGTACACTGTTTGCAGATTATTTTATTCCCTATAGACATTTATATCAGCATATTTATTACTTTGCATACATCGGTTAAGCTTTTTAGAATGATACTCCCTGGGAGCTTACGTACATATCATCTTTGCATTATAAATTCTGATCACAAAACAGTGAGTAATGCTTTTTTGATGGCTGCATATTCAGACTTTTTAACAGAAAGCTCCAATAAACTAAACTCAGTTTGATTGACTACGCAGCACTTGATTTTTATTTCACAGATGTGTGATGTTATTTTTATTGTCATCAAACTGCTGAGTGAAGGTTAGATGAGGCCATATGTTTACTTGAGCATTTGGAAGTACAAACTGGGCACAGATGAGAACTCTAAATTTTATATTCTAATGTAACAAAGAAAAGAAGAGAAATTTATAAACAAAAACACACCACACAGCTTCCATAAGTACTAGTCCCATTTACATAAAGTATGACCATGAATGTCTGGGAGCTTGCCCCCATACAGCAGAAATGGAAAGAACTTTCCAAGTACATTCTTGAAGGGTGAGATACAACATGTTTCGCTATGAGTTAATATTCACAGTAAGATAAAGCACTTATTCTAGATAAACCATTTCTTATTCTCTCTAGAAGCAGCACTTTTTTGCTGTACTTTGTTATTTTTTATAGTCTATATATGATTTTTCTCTTTGTGTCTTGTACCATGGTGCCTAGGTTGTGGCTAAAAAAGGTCTGTTGACCACTCCACATATCTGCTTGTCAAATTCAAATAAATAAAAGTAAATAAAAATCCTATGAACTGTCACACTTACCTTTTCTATAGTTTTATATTGACTTTATCTCCATCCTCAAATAATTTGCACTACACTAAACAATTCTGAAATCATTTTATTTATATCTCTGTGCTTAGTGCTTAGAAATAAATAACGGTTTAGTTTGGGTTTTGGGGGAAAAGAGCAAGGGTCTATCTGGCTTTTTTTAGTTTGGGGTAATAGGTATCAGAGCCCACCCGGAAATCAGTGGACTTAGTGCCGGAACCATCCTCAGCCCAATGTAGGGTATCCACAGGGAGGCTTAAGGATCAACCAAACTGACAACATGTCTTTGGAGTGTGTAAGTAAGCCACAGATACCAATAACAAAATTACACAAACACTGAGAACATGCAATTTCCACATAACAAGTGCCCCAGCTGAGAATCTAACAAGGGCCCCAACTGCTGTGAGACAGCAACACTAACCCCTGTGCTACCATACCATTAGAAATGCTACAGTAAATGAATAATGTTCAAACAGATGTTCACTGCTCCTTTTGATCACTCTGCTAGAAGTATAATAAATTAGGCAAAAACAAGGAATAAATGTTTCCTGGATTATGAATTGCTTGCTCTTCAGAATGCAATTTTTTAGTGATTAAACATGTGATATTCATTGAGAGGGACCACAGACCACAGTACATAGAGCAGTGCAGGTTGCTTCTCATGCTGTAAACGTTGTCATGAATCATAGTCCCCCAGCTGCCTAGTAGTGTAATTCTGTTCTACTGAACAACAACATTTTTGGTGGTAGTGAAGACTGTGTTAATAAAGATAATTAGCATGTGATCACTGCTCTAGCAAGAAAATGACTTAGTATGGTGATTCACAGTTGGCAGTACTAGACACTTTCCATGCAGAACAGTGCAAAAAATGTGCAAATGTATACAGCAATTTAACTGTGCACATCTATGTATTTCAATGGGCAAGAATCTTCTTAAAGTGAAGCAGAACAACTTCACTCGACTCAGACTGATAACCAAAGTTAGTAGGTCTGCGAAGTGTGAGTGCATGTATGTTAGTCTGTATTGGGGGATACAGGCACATTATGTGAATAGGCTCAGTGAGTGTATCTGTATCACCACTTAATGTGTGTGTATGTGTGTGTATATATATATATATATATATATATATATATATATAAATATATATATGTGTGTGTGTGTGTCAGCGTGGGGTTTGACCGCTGCCTGAGGTGACTTATGGCTGCCACGGATGGAGAAATCAAGGATGCAGAGTGTGTAGATATTGAATGTCTGTATGTGAGTGAGCAAGTGTGTGTGTGTGTGTGTGTGTGTGTATGTATGAGAGTCTGATGAGTATTAGTGCAGGGTGTATGCGGTGCTCACTGTGTGGTCTCTGCTATTGGATGTGAGAGACTAAAGAGAAGAGAGCCTCAGTGTATAATGCTTCACTTCTGAATAGCTTTCCCTGTCCAGCAGCTGCTGTAATAGCTGCAGTATACAAAAGGTGTGTGTGTGTGTGTGTGTGTGAGAGACTGTGTGCCTGTTTACATGTGTATGTATAGATAAGTAGATAAACATAGATATGCAGATAGTTATATAGATAGCTAGATAAACAGACAGTTAATATATATTTAAGTGTGTGTATGTGTGTGTGTGTGTGTGTGTGTGTGTGTGTGTGTGTGTGTGTGTGTGTGCGTGTGTGTGTGTCTGTGTTTGGGGGTATATGACAATGTGGTATCTGCTGGGTACTACTAGTGGAGGTTAACGGCAATCTCAGCTGTACAATTGTTCAAGCTGCCTTGTTGATCCATAGTTATGCAAACTCACTTATGATTAGACAAAGTATTACTGGGAATGCATGTGAATATGATTAACCTAACAGCAATGCATCTCACCTTATCTGTGGAGCATGAATTTTACTGCTGCACCGTTAGCTATGATTACCACTGACGATTTCAGAAAGATCTTCCTGTTGTTATCTGAGGACTTTCCCCTACAACACCCATAAGCACAGTGGAGATATATTGCAGGGAATAGGTGTAATTATAATGAATGTGTGAAAAAAATCCTTACATCTACCACAACATCAAAACTGAGCTTGTCTCATGTAGTGACAGCAAGGAAGCAAAGTCACGGTGGAATTCAGTAACGTTAAAATATGAACTGACAAGTGAATTTATGACATATCTACATCTATTGTTCCCTGAACAGAATACAAATACTGCTCCGTACTTGTTTGACATTTCTGTTTACAACACACTACAAACTACAGCAATGAGCATAGCAAATGAGTAATGATGACAGAGAGGAAGATGATCACATTGCAATGTACTAAGAATACAGAATATTATTTGTCACAAGCCATTACCTCCATAAAACCAACAATCGTCAGCTCTAGAACTCTCTTGCCTAATGCTGAACAGAGTTTTAAATGCAAGCGGTTATTGCTATTAAAATAAATCACTGTTGCATACTGAAATCAAGAGCTGTGCATTGGCACCCTAGGATTTCTCTGTGCATTATAACTACACTCAATAAGAAGTAAAAAAAAATGTAACAGCTTTTTAACGGTAGAACTATTTATTAATTTCTTATATGCATAATGTAATATCTTTCAGTTTTATAATTAAGCTGACTACCTAAGCTAATAAATAAAAAGTGGTCCCTAACAGGACTGTCCTATTCGCCAAGCCCAACATATAAATAAATAAACTGGAAAATGAAATAAAAATAAGTAAAAAAAAAGTTTGGTGCATACAACATATGTATTTGTCTGTACACCTTGAGTGACTTAAGGTAACTGAAAACTGAACGTTCAGTTTGGGAAGGGATTCATAGTAGGGAACAGGGGCAGCAGAGTTATAAATGCCAAACAACAGCAGGAAAAAGGAGAAGGTGAAAGAAATTAATGGACAAAATCAGCTGATAGCAAGAAGGTTAGAAAGAATACAGTATTTCATGGGTGGGAAAAATCTAAACCATACATGCTTGGCCAAGCAGTTTGGGCTCAATGACCCGTATGGAGTAGTCATAAGTGACTCCACATTGAAATTACAAAGGACAAAGGGTAAAACCATGGGAACATAACAATAAATCTAGAAATGTCATGACATGCTAAGAAAAGGAAAGCAACAAATAACCAAACAGACAGGAACCAGTGAGAAAGGGGGTAAAAATAAAGTACGAGAAAACAATTCCAAGGTAGATCTTTTAAACAGCCTCTCCTCCACCACCACTAATGTGCACTTATAAGACATTTATGTATGTATGTACATGTGTGTATATATATATATATATATATAGATATATTTATATACAATATTCATGTATTCTGAACAGTCCTTAGTGGGCTCTGATTGCGCAGGTGCTGTTTTCTCCTGGCGGTGTACATCCTATAATAAAGACACCTAATGACATCTGAGTCAAATCTCTCTCTGATATCTTCTTTAGAATAAGATGTAAATGCTAATAGAACAGCTGACTTTAAAATGAAGCATGCAAATCAGTCTAAATGCCTGAGTCACATGGCGCAGGATGGGATAGAATCTAAAGCTGCATCAGTAACAGAGTAACAGGATCAGCTTCTAAGAATAAACTATATGACAGAAGTAAGTGCAGTGCCCTTTTGTTGTTCTAGATTCAATGTAGGAGGTATGGGAGAAGAGATGATGGATACTGTCAAACTTTTCAGTCATTCCACTAGACTACTAGATCAACAGGCATGTAAGCAGCAAATATCCCTCAACCTGCAATATGTGGGCATGGTATATGACAGCTTTGTATGTGGCGTTGCATTGCCATTTCAGTTAGTATAATGCAGTGCTATATATATATATATACATATATATATATATATGTGTGTGTGTGTGTGTGTGTGTGTGTATATATCAGCTGTGTGTCTTTGTCCTGTCCTTTCTTTCAAAATTGCATGCACATAGACTGCCCATTTGCAAGCTGAATGCATTACTGCTGAAATTATTTACTGTGGCGGGCATAGTACCATTACATATAGACAGAAATTAGTGCTGATCTACTTTGCACACTACATTCTTGCACAGGGCAGAACAATGAACATGAATGGCTATATAATCATCAATTCTTTGAACTGTATCTCACACTTACTAGGGACTATATGTGATTCATGTACGTAGCATTTTGGTATGCCTCAGAGTTGTTATCATCACTGAATCTGTCTAATATTAAATATTTTTGCTCTTAATATTACAAAAAGGCATGCACAATTGACGTTAATATCTTCATGAATGAAACTGTATGCAAAGCAATGTGATAAAGGAAAATGCTGACTGAAATGGGTCTACTTTGTTTCGTTGAATCTCATTTCACTTAATTGCATTTCACCCGAACCACTTTGCTGAAAAATCAAATTACTGAAACTCATTTCTCTGAATCTCATTTCACTGAACTGCAGTTAATATATATGGCACTGTGTAGAGTACTGTAAGGCAAGTAAAGGGTATATGCCCTTTTCTCCAGTGTAGTGCAATCCTAGAGTTAGTATATATAGTTGGGGGTGGGGTGGGGGCATAGCCTCCCAGTTAGTTTGAGTACATATTGTCTTCTGGAGAGAGTTAGTCATTGGTGTTGCAACTATGCATGTCTATTGTTTAAAATGTATTGTTTTGACGTTTTTGGTAAAATACAATATAAAATAAACAAGGTGGGGGGCTACGCCACCCACACACCCCCTAACTATATATACTAACTCCAACATCGACTACTGTGGGGAAAAGGGCATATACCTTTTACTTGCCTTACAGTACTCTGCACGGTGCCATATATACGAAGTTTAGTTCAGTGAAATGAGATTCAGTGAAATTAATTTTCAGTAATTTGTGTTTTGCAAAGTGGTTGGAGTGAAATGAGATTCGATGAAACAAAGCAGACTCACCTGAAATACCCTTTTTTCATAATTTCCTGACACACTCTTCATTGTAGTAGATGCAACTTAATTGAGATAACCTAGAATCAACAGTAGTTGAGTAGATCAGACCAGTCATCATACATGATTCCAACATACCAAAAGTCATAATACTGAATGTACAATGTTGAAAGTTCAAAATGCTGAAATGTTAAAATGTGTACCTACACTGCCTACATGTGTAGAAAGCTGGTCCCCCACCCCACTGCTGGACCCATGTTAGTAATCGGGTCTTAGTAACACTAACAGATGAGTGACATTTTGTTAACTGGTGGTGTTCTGGCACTGTGCACAGATGTAGCATGGGTTTGCTATTAGTAGGTATTTTGAATTCAACACAAACCACTGAGTAGGGAAGCACTACAGGAAGCTCAAAGTGTGGTTATTTATTGGCTAGAGGGCATAAGAGTCAGTTTTCAAGCTTTTTTTCTCTGTATGAAGCTCTCCAATGGACTGTGGAGGTTAGCAGTGCCCTGTATAATAGCAGACGCCTAGACAATAAAATTGTTAAACTGTGTTATTGGCAAAAACAATAACAAAAAAGCTAGCTTGTGCATCAAATAGCACTATCATATCCAAGCATTATATAACATCCTGCCCTTAACCCTAGAAACTACCCTAGGAGACCCCTGTTAAAACCCAATCCTTAATCCTAAACAGCCAAATCTATTACAGGACCAGACAGCATGGATATGAAATTTCCAAATGTCTCTGTGGCCACCATGGTAGATTTGGGCATCCTAAGGTAATGTAGCCATTGTCTCAAGTTCTCAGACAACCAGTTAATCATTAAAGACAATAACACAGTTTGTGAGAAGTACAAATTCACAACTTCCTTGGAGGCAAAAATCTCACAGAAAAATAAAGTTGCCAGAAATACCCACACTACATGCTTCATACATACTGTTCACCGCACACACAGATTGTCTTATGCTGAGGCACTTAAAAGAAACCTTCCCAAATCTCAAAGACTTCCAAAGTCATCTAATGGCGACACTGCTCCTTAACAATCACTAAAGCACACACCAAAAGGAACACCAAACATCTCACATAAGACTACACCTAATGGTCCCCCAAGTGCAAAGTGCATAAGGCAAACACATACTTTATCTAATACTATTGTCGCTGGGGACTCCATTGTGTGACACACAGATGCCCTACTCACCAGGATGGACAAGGAGAAGATAAGAATTAGTTGGCCATTTGGAGCCAGGATCTACAATAACACACACAAGCTCAATCATGCATGCATGGATAAACATACTAGATCTGGTACTAAGCAAAATGGGAGAGCATTGCATCCCCATGTCACTTCCTCACTAATGAATGAGGTTGGATCACAAAGCTGTTTCATTTGAATTAATAATCAACCAGAAAATCCAGCTAAACCAGTAACAATTAGGAAGTATTCAGAGGTAAACTTCATCCTATTAAGTGACAGTTTCTCAAAATTCACGACTAGCCCCAACCCCAAGATCACAGCTACCTATGCGGAATTATTCACACATTCACTAAACAAACATGACTTGCTTCATAGAGGCTGCCATACCTACCAGAAATAAACCAAAAGCAAACCCTAAAAACATACCCCACTGGAGGAATCCTCACCTGAAAAGGTTATATAATAAAAGAAGAAAACTCATGGTCAAAAGTCAGGAAAAGCAACTCCCTTAAAGACAAGTGCTTTCTTATGCAACTAAACATTAAACTAAGTGGTCTAATTAAGTCCAACAAGGCCAACAGTGAAGTCAGGATAGTCTACCAGGATAAGGACAATCAGGAGGCCCTCTTCAGCTATGTCCGGAGCCTCGGAGGTAACACACATCAGTGTGCTGTCCTGGTGGTGCATGGTACCACCTGCACTGATCATAGTGACATAGCAAATTTACTGGCTGACAAATTGTTCCCAAACTTCACCCCTCACTCCTCTCACTCCCTCCCAGCTCCACTGGGTGAAATCCCCTCCCACAGACTTCCCCCAACTATCAGCAGGGACCAGGTGCTGGGAGCACTCACTAAAGCCAAGAACACTGCCTCTGTTGTTCCTGACTACATCCCTGGTTGCCTCCTGAACATTCCAAAACATAACTTATCAGGATCCCTTGAGGCACTCTTCAACTACAGCCTTGAAACAGGCTATGTTCCAAGTGAATGGAAGACCGCAGCAGCCATTCCCTTCTACAATGGTGAACCATCATCCAATACAGGTAACTACAGACCCATCAGCCTAACAAGCCTAATATGCAAAGCCATGGAATGAATTATCATGGAAATGATAAACAAGGACATTAGCAACCAACATATACTGGACCCATCCCAATTTGGCTTTGTTGACCTGATAGACTTCTTTGAGAGGGTCACCATGGCAATGGACTTGGGTAAAACAATGCACACTGCATACCTTGACATGGCTAAGGCATTTGATATAATACCTACACAGGCATTGTTGACAATCTCTCTGAGCTAGGTGTAAATCTTACATAACTCACTGGATTGCTGGCTGGCTCAAAGACATGACCCAAGAAGTCAGGATCAGTGAGACCAAGAGACCGGTCACCAGTGCAGTACCCCAGGGCTCCATGCTGGCCTCACTCCTGTTTGGCATTTACTTCTCAGAAGTCAAGGTTAATATTAAAAGCCTATGGCTTATCAAGTTCGTAGATGACTGTAAATTGGCAGATTCCTTCAAGACACAAATATCTTGCAAGTGAGTTTAACACAGACAAATGAGTGGTCCCAAAGCTATGGCCTGAAACTCAATGTCAAAAAATGCATTACAATACTCTTTGGGAAGCTGTCAATGCAAGTTAATTATTCCGTTGATAAAATACACCTAAAAGTCAACCCAGTAATAAGGGATATGGGAACATATCTAGACAGCAATCTGGCCTTTGACCAACATGTACATAAGATAGTAAGAAAATAATTCTATGTTGCCCAACTCATAGGTAAGGTTATGGCATCAAGATCCAAGGAAGTTATATTACCTCTCTACTGAGCTCATATCAGACCTGTCACTAAATACAATGCCCCCTTTGGCATATCTCTAACCAGACACTTGCAACAGTTGGAACACACACAAAGGTTTCTCACCAGGAGAATTCAAGCCATGAATACACTACCCTACACTGATCGCCTAAAGACTTTGTCACTACATTCAGTCTCCTGCAGGCTGCAATGAGGAGATAATTGCCTGGCTTACAGGGCTTTCTCAGAACCAGCCCTGTAGGATCTATTGCATATGCACAAAGTAAACAGCATCTCAAACACTAGATCCAGGGAGCTGAACTTCTCTTGGGACATAAACAGAAAGTGCTGTGGAGACAGATATGTGCCCCAAAGGATCACCACACTATGGAACAGGCTCCCCATCCATGTAAAACAGAGATAATCCCTGACCCTATTCAAATAAAACCTTGGCAATTATATGGGAAATCATAAATTTACCCCTGGTCTCAACCCCATGCCCCTTATGGACAGAGGCCACCGAAAAGAAAAGTAATGTCCCTACTAACGCCCCCCTACAAATCCTTAGCTATCTACCTACTAACATGACTCCATATGATACTTGGGAACCAAATGGTTTGGGGTGTACAGCTAGTCTTTTAATGCCCTAGTGGTTGTTTGCCTAGTAATAATGTATATGAACCTATGAATCTTTCATTCAGGATACTGCATTCAGAACAAACAAAAAACATCAGTCTGAAAATATCAAACAGCAAAACAACAGCAACAAAAAACACTATTTTAAGGAAGAGACCCTGAACCTCCACAATCTCCTACTAATTACATTTACCAACTCAAACAATGCACAACAACAAGGAAACAGCAAATTCCACACACACACACAGCAACTGGCTTTAAGAGAATTCAGTCTGTTAGGCTGGCAAAGCAAGGTGAAAAGAAAAATTAATATTTCAAACGTTCATTCTTATAAACTGCACCCATGTGTGTGTATTTATCTATCTATCTCTCTCTATCCATCTATCTATATGTGTGTGTGTGTTAACTTATATGATAGCAGTGCAGTTTACTGAATCTCATTTCAATGAATCACAGATCACTGTAGACATTGACTGTAAACTCATTTCTCACAAATTGCATTTCTCTGATTCACAACTCAGAAAATTGCAGAAGTCTACAGACCAATCACTGTTAGTATGGTTTGTGTTTCTGCACCAGCATTTTTTCAATATGTGTGTGTGTGTGTGTTTCTTTTCTCCAGTTAGTACATTTAAGTAAGGAGGAAACCATCACTGCAAAAAAAAAATAATAATCTATGAAATGTAAGTCTATGAAATTAATTTTGTGTATCATCTGATGAAATTAATTTTGAGTATCATCTGTTTCTAGGAGTTTGCTTCAGTGATTTGTCTCATGTCTCATAAGATTCACTAAAAACAATTATTTAGTAACTTTTCTTTGCATGCACTAGAAAGCCATCCTGAAAATACAGCTTTACTTTAAAGATTTGAAAACTCTATATAATTTACAAGCACAGACTAAAATATGATTCACTTCAGCTTGCAGTGCAACATAAATCATGATTCGCATATCTTGTGAACAGCTCTTCCAGGAAGCAAACACTCCAAAGTGCTAAATGCAAAAACCTGCATAATTCAATTTAATGCTTTTACGCACACTGCTTTTCTAAAAGCAAATCACTTCCTTCAGAAAACAATAAAGCACAGTTCATTATAGTCACTCCAACTTTCAGAAGAATTTATTGCACAGGTAAAGCTGCCACTCATCAAGAATTTTGTAGACAATCAGGAAATTGGGGTCTCTGTCAGGAAATCCAGAAATCATGGTTTCTGTCAGAAAAATTCAGTTTCGGTGAGAGCACTTATTGGGTATTTAGAGTCATTCTGAGACCTAATGTATTTCCGAAGTATATTTCCAAAAATATTTACTGTTTCACTTGGATTTCCTGTTATTTTTTCAAAACCAAATCATGTGCATAGTACAAAGCACAGAACTTCACTAACCCGTGAGCACAACAACGTGGGGCAGTTTAGTGAAGTCCACAGATTGCTATTATTTTTGTCGGAATAATCTTTTCCTTATTTTAACCGACATCTTGCATGTTGTGAAATGTGACCATTAGCAGGCAAGTTAGACAAATTAACAACAAAAAAAAAAATATCCACGTTATGATGTATCTTAGAAGTACATAAAAATATCGGAGTGTTCTTGATAAAACTGAAACAATGGAGCTGTCCTCCAGTTTTACTTGCATGCATGTTCTAAAATTACATAGCGCAGATATGACTAAAACATGAAGTCAATAAAATTGTACAGTATACACTGCAGGAGTCCAGGCACAAATAGTGCACATTCTTCTGCATGTCCTTACTTCCTCAGAATGATTTTTAGACCCCCCCCCCCATGCTTATCTAGTGTAAATGTTTCAACAATATACTAGTTGACAAAACAATCCTATATCTTTTAACATATGCAGCATGTTCATACATTTGCTTATCTGTTGCATTTAACACACTGGGCGAGATTCCAAAATAATTGCTTTCAAAGTAATTCTGTCCTTATTCCAAAAGACCTGCTCTCAGTGTAAGTGATTTACTTCGCTGTAAGGCCTATCTATAAATAGGCTTACTTCGGGGACCAGATTTCAAAACACCTGCTCTCAGCCTGCCAGTGGTCACTTACACAGAGAGCAAGTCTTTTGGAATCAAGGTCATTATTTGCTGTGTCTTCAAAACTGTTGCTAGCATGATTACAAAATGCAGGGTTTGATACTTACGTGGGGTAATTGGCTAGGCTTAAAATGGCCCACAAGGGCAGTTAGCCTAGTACTAATCTATGAACCTAAATAGATGGAGCCTGAGCAGAACAAAGGTAGGGCTTTTTTTCAGGTTTTTGTCTGTGCCAAAGGTAGCAATCTTATCCACAAATGGTTCATTTGCCTTTACAGATAAATTTAAAAAAACTCAAATGCAAGATAATAATTCCTACAACATAGTAGGAATAAATTCCAGTTAACAGAGTTGCTTCTTAGTGCATGGAGACTCCTTTTGTCACTCTTTCTCAGGATTCTGCCATCTACAAACAGCATAATATTTTTTACTCTGCCTTCACCTAGCACCATCCTGATTTCCCCTGTGATCCCACCTCCCTTGGCTACTTGAGGGAAACTACATTTTTTTCACAGACTTACCCTCTCTTAGTGGTAAATTCATCCTCAGTGTAAAACAGCTCTGTATGTGGTCCAGGCATATCCAACATGTTATATGATCCAACAACCCCCCCCCCCACCCCAACCATCATAGATCAACTGGTTCAAGCTTCAGCACAGGGAGTGTAAACTTGAGACAACTTATCTGAATTCTGGGTGTTGTGTTCTGAATAATGAATAATTTTAAAATTAAAGTGTTGCAAGGACAAATCACACCAGGAAAGTTTAAAGTTGCCATCCCATTGTCAAATACTGTCTCTGAAGAGGGGTGTAGTCCAATATTTTAATGCATTTATAGCTTGCTTGATTACAAAACATTATATTTCAATAACTGAGTAGCACCTGTGAATGTTACTAAGCTTGTGGCTAATGCAGCAAATGTGATGTTCATCTCCTTTTACATTTTGTGACAGAACTGCCCCAGTCCTTACCTCAGAAGCATCAGTAAAACAACAAACTGCTTGAAGAAGTCTGGTGTTATTAAGCTGGACTCTGAGATCAAAATGTCTTTCAACTTCTGAAATGCTTGTTCCATGATTTCTGTCCATTTGACATTGAAGGGGTCCTGACCCTTGGTTACATCAGTCAAGTGAAAGGCAACAGAGTAAAGTTTGGGACAAACATGCAGTAATAGTTCACCAAGCGCAGGAGAGCATTAACTTATTTTTTTGCAGTGGGTTTGGGCCTACAGCCATCCCTTTGATATGAATGGGTGCATGCAAGAGCCTAGGTCACTAGCTCCATAGCAGCAATACGACACAGCCTCATGGTGTTTCAATCTTTCATTGGCTCTGAACATTGATCACAGTCTGTTGGAGGCTAACTGGGATCAGTAGACCCAATGAGTGAGGAGATGTACCTGGTAGTAACTGAAGGTCAGCTGTGGGAAGCCAAAAAAAAAAAATGTTCCACTTTCCTTCTGGGATTAATTGAATTTGCCAAAAGACTTTAGTTAAGCACATTTTAAGAGAAACCTAACCTTCTCCAACTTTTCTCCTAGTTCATACACTTGTGGCAAAGGAGAAGTGACAGATTTGAAGATGTTATGAACTTTTCTGAAGTCTTTGCAAAACCTGATGGATCCATCAAGTTTGGGGCTATTGCACTCACTCTGGGATTGCTTTGTAACTCCAAATTTAAACATTTTCTAAACCTCTCCCTTAACTGCTAGGATGATTCTGTTACATAGTACGATCCTAGATTTATCTTTCCAACAAGCACAGCTTCAAAGCTATGATGGATTACATGGGTTCTGCCAGGAAATTCTAAACATTTATCCATATTCCTCAGGGTACTGTCTGTACCTTCATGTCTATGGCACACTGGTGGTGTGTCAGCTATAAAGATTCTAGAACATGTGGAAGTGTTTACTTCTTCCAGAAACATACTCACTACTCACCTCAGTTTCTTTTCAAAGATGCAGAACATATGCATGATATACAGGTTCACAGGTAAGTACTAAGCTAGCTGCTCTTGCAGGCCATTTTAAGCCTAGCCAATTTTCGACTTCAAAGGTGAGAATCAGACCCTGTACCTTGTGTCCTGTGAGGTTAAGACCATAACCATTATGCTGACCCCCATCCACTTATTCTAATTTCCTTTTTCCATTTTTTTCCTTTTATACTTCACCTTACTTCACTTATCATTTTTGTCACTTCAAAAGTCCTTCCACAGGTCACCAACAATGGTACTTTGAACTGTGCTTTGAATTAAAATGTGTATTTCTATTGCATGCTCTTAGGTGTGTTTCCTGTCCCCTTGCCATATATTTTTTTATTATAGTCATTATTGTTATTTACTTATTTTGCAAGTCTGTAAAACGTTCTCTCTCTGTAAGAGAAGGATTATCTATTCCAACTTTTCTTATCTATATCTAGCAAACATTAAGGATGTCTGCTGTACAGCAGTTCAAACTGAGTGATTCTATTTGAACCTTGGAGTATCTCTCTCACATAACAGAGGAGATCTAGAACCAAATGGTCCAATTTTTTTCCATCCAGTTCAGTGTCTTTCCTTAACATAAACATGAAGTTTTTTTTAAGTGGTTCAATTGACCCTTGTTTTTGAGGATTTTATATACCGGTCTTTAGCTGTTTTACCTTAATGAACTGGCATAGTTCATGAAATAATCTGAACTGTCTATAAGACTGCCTAGAAAATAGTTGTAGACTTGATATTGACTCTCCACATGGGTACTGCTTTAGGAAATGTTACATAATCAAGTACTAACGGTATGCACTGGTCCCCCTGCAAATGCAAACAAACACCAGTCACAACCAAAGTGACGCATAGCTCACAACACCAGTGTGTCACCCAACAACAGCCCCTAAGGCAAGACAACGTACCCAACACTTTAGTCATAGGTGACTCTATAGTCAGACACACTGATGTCCCGCTCACCAGGCTGAACAAGGAGAAAATTACAGTCAGCTGCCTGTCGGGTGCCAGAATCCGCCACATAATGCATGCACTCAAGTCACTCCACAAGTACAAATACGACTCTGTCATTGTCCACGTTGGAGTGAATGACTTGAGATGTACCTCCCTGAACAACATGAAAAAAGACATGGAAGAGCTCTCGGATCATGTGGCCCAGGCAAATATGACCCTACCCCTGACTAGCTCGCCCAGAATGATACCACAGTATAAGGACAAAATGATTGACTTCAACAATTGGCTAAGCTTCTGGTGTTATTCAAAGGGGATCCAATATCTGTCTGCCTGGGACGACATGACTGACAAACCACGATACTTTGCCAGAGATGGTCTGCACCTGTCATCCCTGGGATTCAGGTTACTGACTAAAGCTCTTGCCACCCCTATAGTGCCTTTTTTAGGCAAGGTTCAAAGGACAAAACCACCAGCGTAACAGATACAAGCATGCAAAATCTGAAGGTAATGCTACTCAATGCTAGAAGTCTAAACCTCAAAATGCACTCTCTCGAGGCACTCCTAAAAATGGAGAACATCGATATCTGTGCAGTAACTGAGACCTGGTTCAAGCCTCCAGAGAGTACCCCTGCAATACCAGGCTACAACTCTTTCCACACTTTTCGGCCACCAAACCAAGACCAAAACACTAAAGGTGGAGGAGTGTCCATATTCACCAAGGATATTCACACCTCCAGGCAAGTTGCCCAACACAATGCATCTGAAATTCTCCAGGTGCAACTAACACTAGGTAAGACTGCAATCCAAATTGTAGCATGCTACCGATCCCCCACCATGCCCCAAGATTCTCACTACACCTTTCTAAATATACTGGAAAATATTAAGATACAACCAAACACCCTAATACTGGGTGATTTCAACTACCCTGCCATTAACTGGGAAAACTACTCGGGTACCAACACCTTTTCCCAACGGTTCTTGGAATTCATAAATTCCAACGCCCTGGATCAAGTAATCCATTGTCCCACCAGGGGGTCCAATATCCTAGACCTGGTCATTGCCAACATGGGAGATAGAGGCTCCACACCAGTGGTCACCCCCTCATTGGTCAGGTCTGACAATAAGCTAATCACCCTTGACATCCACATCCCACCCCCCAGTAAGGAAACCTCCATAAAAACTTCTCCAAAGCCAACTTCATGCTATTCAAGTCAGAAGTGACAAACTTCATGACACCCATGAAGACGGGAGCTGAAAGTTCAACTGCTGAATTCTACACTAAGGCACAGTATGAGCACATCCACTCGTGCATGAATCTTGCTGTCCCAAATATGACCGAGATGCTCTCCTCCAAAAAAGGAAGCCAATCTGGTAGTCCCATGCCATAAACAAACTGATGAAACTGTTGCAGAAAAGAGGAAAATCCCAGGATGCAAAAAACTCCCTTACCAGCCTCATTAAGAAGCTGAGATCCCTCATAAAATCCTCCAAAGCTAGTTATGAAAATAAAATTGCCAAAGATTCCAGACAACCACAAGGCATTCTATAGTTATGTCAAGAATCTAAATGGCAATGCTCAGATCTGCTCTGAGCTACAACAGAATGGCATTAAATATACTGATCTCAAGGATATTGCCAATATCCTGGCATATCAATTTAGTGACAACTTCACCCCCTAAAGGGCCCATCTCAGTACCAAAAGATTGCCAAATTCTGGCAATCACGGCCACACAGGTAGAAACCACACTCTCCACAGCTAAGAATACAGCATCAATGGGACCAGATGACATCCCGGGCTGTGTACTACATGAACTACAAATTGAGTGGCGCACAACTACAGTTATCCCACTCCACAAGGTGGGACCCACCTTGGATTCCAGGAACTATCGTCCCATCAGTCTGACGAGCCTGATCTGCAAGGGCATGGAATGCATTATCATAGAACTTATAAACAAAGAAATGGCAACCTTCAAACACTGGGCCCCACCCAGATTGGGTTCGTGAAGGGCTGATCTTGTCTCCTGAACCTGACTGACTTCTTCAAATCAGTCTCCAGAGCTGTGGTCGAGGGTAAGGCAGTTCACACAGCCTATCTGGACCTCACCAAAGCCTTCGACACCAAGCCCCACTCTGAAATCATAGATAAATTTACTAAGCTGGGCATAAATCCCTACATCACTTGATGGGTTGCCAACTGTTTTATTGACAAAACCCAGGCTGTAAAAGTAGCTGACTCCAAATCCATCTCCAGACAAGTGACAAGTGGAGTACCTCAGGGTTCAGTCCTGGGACCGCTCTTGTTTGGCATTTACTTCTCTGAAGTACAGGCCAACACTAAGGGACTCTGGCTAACAATGTTCGCGGATGGCTGCAAACTGGGAGCCATTACTGAATCCCCAAATGATGTGGATATTCTACAAAAGGGCCTTACAGAAACAGATGCTTGGTGCCAGAGCCATGGGCTCAAGCTTAATGCCAAGAAATGTATAGTTATCCCCTTTGGGAAATACCATGTACCCATGAATTACCACATAGGTGGCAGTACACTAAACACCGAAAGTGTGATGAGAGACTTAGGGACACAGGTGGACAGTGGTCTCACCCTTGATAACCACATCGCCACAACAGTCAGGAAATCCTTCTATGTGGCACTCCTCATCACTAAGGGCTTTTTATCCAGAAAAAAATGAGGTCATTGTCCCACTGTATTCATCCCTCATTAGACCCATTATAGAGCACAATGCCTCATTTGGTATGTACCTCACAAGACATTTGCAACAGCTGGAAAGGCCACAGAAATATCTCACTAAAAGAATCATAGGCCTAAAGCAGATACCCTATGCTGACCGTCTAAAAAACTCCAGCTATAGTCTGTGGCATATCGTCTACTCAGAGGCGATTTCTGCTTAATATACAATGCCATGTCAAACCTTGAGCTGTTGGACATGCTCCACTTAAAGAAATTCCAATCCCTCAGAGCCACACACTCCAGGGATCTAAACCTTATCATCACAATGAACAAAACATGCTGGAGGGATAGGTTCCTGACCCAGAGACTCCCCATATTCTGGAACAGACTGCCCAAACATGTCAAGCAGAGGGCCTCCTTGGCCCTCTTCAAAAGGAACCTTGACTTTTGGATGGGAGATAGGAAATTCACCCCGGGGATCATGTCAGTCACTGTGCTAGACAGGGGTCCAGGGAAGTAGATGTTCTGGGAAGAAATATCCAGGGAATTGTTATGGCTAGGCTTGTATAGGCCCTAGGGCCGATAGCTTAGTACCAACCTATGAACCCTGCTCAGTTTTTTAAGTTGCCATATAGCATCCATTGCTATTCATTCAAGTAGAATTTCTAATAGAGACAAGGATATTAAGTGGTACCTAAACCCTGGGGAATATACTGTCTTTTGACAATCTTGGCAAGCGGTACAAATGTTTACTATTTTCTTCTTAATGTTAGAGAAATAAAAATTTAGCTAGAATTCTGGCCTTTGCCTTATTTACTCATAGAAGACTAGCCAAAATGTGGCACTGCGCCTGCTTCACGATTGGTGTTCTAAATGACATTGGTACAGATAGCTCGTTCCCTGTCTGTTCTCTTTCTTTAGTCACCATGCGCTGCAAGTCATTTCATAGCTTAAAGTATGGATATGAAGTAGGATGTTAGATATAGGCCCTTCTACTCTGATGATATTCTGCCTCTCTACCTGTGTTTAGTGTACTGTCTTGCCAAAAGACCTTATTAAAGTCCAAGTTGCTTACATGTAGGCCAGCCAGGCCAGCATTACTTTTGTCAGTATCCTTGCACGAGGTGGAAACTGATGATTGTTCCCCCTTCATTTAACATCCAGTACAAAGGATAATAATGAAAATAGTTTTATTCTGATTCAGATACTGGGAATTTTACTGTATCTACTTATTTCTCCTACTTACCCATCTTACAGTCTTGATACTACTTTCTGGTTCTCTGCTCTGCCATAGTAGGGAGAGGCATATGACTGTTTCAGTTCCCTTTCCTCTGCTTCTTTAGTATGGGAATCTTCTGCATCTATCCTATTTGAGATATTCACTTCTCTTTGGGTATTTCTGACTATGGGTCCACTCCTTTAAGTTTTTGCACTTTATTGTTAGCTTAACTACTAGAGTTTACTAGTAGGATTCAATGGCAGGTTTTATAAACCACTGATACTAATCCAGATCTTAGTTTTTTTGAAGGTTTCTAATTCCAGGATATTTTTTATTAGCTGCATGTGTCTCTGATAACATACCTGGTTGTATGTCTCCCCCACATACATTTTCCAGAGTTCTCTGAAATGTGTAAATTCTTGGCTAATGATTGCACCAGTATTACGTTAAGTACTAAACAGTTCACCTAAACAGGTTGCATGTCTTCTTGGGTTACCCCATGTACACACATGACTTCAACTGTATGCTGCATTTTGTGTTTACCTATACATTATGATTTAACTAATGTAATCATGCTCACTTGCTATAACAAATACTTGCAACTCATTTGATTTTACCAAAGTATCACATTTAATATATTTGGTTATAGCACACTGATAAAAGCAAATTCAACAGTTCTTGCAGAAAATAAGAATTCACTACTGTCACACTTCATAGGCAATATTTTAGAAACAGACTGTTTAGTGTCTGTAGGCAAACATGACTAGTTTCTACAAATACAGCACTGTCACCATTAGCTGGGCAATACTTTG
Organism: Protopterus annectens; assembly: GCF_019279795.1. Lineage (NCBI taxonomy): Eukaryota > Metazoa > Chordata > Ceratodontiformes > Protopteridae > Protopterus > Protopterus annectens. The sequence continues at coordinate 1,018,117,386 of NC_056748.1, read as the reverse complement.
ATATGTGCCCTTGTATAAACATTAAAAATGGTTCTGAAATCAAAGTTTTTGTTGGTTTACACACAAAGACACACTCTTAGCTAAAGGCTTGCTACTAGGCCTTGGTGCATGTGAGTCAGAGTTTGCTACTTCTTTTAAAAAGCATTCTACTGAAATCACTAATACTTCATAAGATTTAGGGTCACCCTCAGACACCCATGTTGTTAAGTTGCTATGACATACCCTTTTAAGTTTATCTGCAGTCAGTATTTTTATTTGTCTCACGCAATAATGACAGCTTCAAAATATACATTAAATAAGCCAGCTGTGACCTTATCAATTTGCCATAATGAATATCCAATTATGGAACTTCAGGTGAGTAGCCAGCTCTAGACAATATATCTTTTTTTTTTCAATTTTCATAATATTGTGGGTCAGTATCTTTCAAGTCCATCTATGATTTTCTAAAGTTCCCTGAATCATGGCCTACTACCACTGAGTCCAGTTTTACCATACTGCATATCTTTCAAAAGTAAGTAGGTAAACCTCAAAGCTGTACCCTGATCTGAGCTTCTCCAGTTGGATTCTAATTTCTTGGATCCCCTTGTAAGTTGGCATCTTGATTTACTAGGACACTAAGTTGTAGTTGCAGGTTTACTATACATTGCTCTATCACAAAACATTGCTCTAGTAGAGCTATGTAAGCATTTACCATGAATTAACTTTTCCATTTTTAGACACCAGCAGCGGTAATTATAATGCATGCAGAAGTACAGACCAGTCTAACAAAAACCTACGTTCTCATGGGAATACTGCTGTTATCATGGACAGTCTTTAAGGCATACCATTTGTAAACAGTACAGCAACCATTTTTATGTTTGCATGAGAATCTCCTTCAGGAAAAAAGTCCTGTATAAGTAGAAAGTAACAAAAAATGACTTGTTTTCTTGTATAAGGATGGAAGGGTCGAGCACACAAGCACAAAAAAAAATCACACTCAGTCACAGCTAAACAGAGGCAGCATTTGTGCATTCCATTTTTAAGTTGAGACCTACCAAAGGAAATTGTTCAGGTTTTAAAGAATCATAATCCTTAGTTTCAAGGAAAACCTATTTTATTGTCCTTATTCTCCACCAATATGTAGATTTTGTTCACATGCAGTACACATTGTCTGAATCCAGCTTTATGGATTTCCAAAGTCAGATTTACTGATACATACACAATAAAATATGCTTCACTTTATCTTCCTTATTCAGATAAATCATGAAACACGTCTTGTGGGCAATTCTTATAGGAAGTAAAGAGACCAAGTAGTAAATGTAGAAATTTTCACAGCTGGTGTTACTGCTTTTTGACGCATTTTCACTTTTTTTTTTTTTTTTTTTTTTTAAGAACAGTTCATAAATAAATAAATACCTAATTAAATAAATAAATAAAACCATAGTTTATCCTAGTCCCACTAGCTTTCATGCTGTGTCATGTGTCAAAAAGCAGTAACATCAGCTGTGAAAATTTCTACATTTACTACTCTGGAATAGATTGCCCATACATGTCAAGCAGAGTGCCTCTTTGGCCCTCTTCAAAAGGAACCTTGATGATTGGATGGGAGAAAGGAAATTCACCCTGGGGATCACGTCAGTCGCCCTGCTAGACAGGGGTCCAGGGAAGTAAATAGTGTGGGAAGAAATAGCCAGGGAATTGTTATGGCTAGGCTTGTATAGGCCCTAGGGCTGATAGCCTAGTACCAACCTATGAACCTATGCAGGTGATTAATTTTCGTCACACAGAAGAATAACTTTTTAAACACAAGATAACAATTCCTCCAACACAGTTTGTAGAAATACTAGTTAGAACAAACACACAAGCTGCCAAAGTGTCTTCTCCACAAGCCATAAAAATGTTCATGTTAACACAGAACTCTGTTCCATTTCACATCTACCAAATGGAGACCTTCTCAAAAACATAAACAGTTGTTGTGATCGTGTAAGTCAGAACAAAACATACTAAGTTAATTGTTTCTACACGGTCCTATGTACAATGCCGCTCAACAGTTTTGGGTTTCATTACCTGATGGGCGCAACTAACTTAGTATGCTTTGTTCTAACTTACATGATCACAACAATTGTGCTTTTCAGAAGGTCTCTACTTAGTAGAGGTGAACTGGAACACAGTTCTGTGTTAACCTGAACATTTTTGTGGCTTATGGAGAGGACACTTTGGCAGCTTGTGTGTTTGGTCTTCGTTCTGGTTTACATTTGTTGGTTTAGAAATACCAGTTAACAAGTATCCTTCTCAGTCCTAGAGAGTCGTTTTAACCCTCACTATCTATTTTGACTTCTGTATTCAGTTAGCTGCACCCTGATTTTCACAGAGTCCTCCTTGACTGCTTGGTGAAAAATCCTATACTTTCTCTTACAGAACTGACCTTTCTTAAAGGTAACTCCAGTTTTGGCTTACTTTCACAATTAAATCTGTGTTCATTCAATGGTAATATTAAAAACATTACCTGCAAGTAATGGAGGATGTTAAGAGGGAATGAAGTGTTATCCAAAGTAATTGGAATGGCACCAAAGTTTGCTGACGAAAGGGCTAAGAATATTAAAAATATTTTGGAATGTGGGAATAATACACAAAAGAAGAGTGAATACAGTAAGACAAAGAAAACATGAGAAACGTATGCATGTTTTGGATGCAGGCAGTGTAAATTTAATTCTAAAAGCCCATATGTTAATAACTTATATACAGGGATGACAGTTGGGAATGAGGGCAGATTTAATTGTGAAAGTAGAATATCATATAGCATGCTCAGTGTTTAACATGTTATTCTTTCTATATTAGACATACCAGTATAAAATTGAAAGAAAGAACATCCGAGCATGTTACTGTATTAAGAAGAATGATAAAATAATGCTCTTGCCAAACATAGTAAGTGTGCTAATTTTAATAGATTTCTGTTTTTTGCCCTTGAAAAACTCAGTACAGATATAAGGGGAGGGGATGTGGAAGAGGTATTACATAGGCATGAACTAGTGTGACAGTTTACATTTAATGCAGTCACATCACTGGGATTAAATTGGCTTTTTTTTAAATTGAAATGTTTCTTGAACTAGGATGTGATTGGTTAGACAATGTCATGTCGTTTTTAAATGTGTGTACTTAATGAAAAATGTTAAAGCTTCTCAGTATCTTTGGTTTCATATCTTATTAAATTTGGTATCAAACAAAATTTGAGCATTTAGTTTGTCCTCTGAACTGTTTTATACCACTAACACAGCTTGAATCACAAAGATATGAAATGACAAAAAAATATATTTTGTTTTTTTTCTTTGAAGGGAGCAAGTCATTCTGCAAAACTCCCCGCTAATTATATATACCAACTCTGAGATTGCACTATAGGGAAAAGGGCATATTCCATGATCTTCACTGTACTACAATCTCACACTGAAAGAAGCTGGTACATTTTGATCAGCTGATTTCCGATTAGTTGAACTGCATTTTTTTCCAGTTCTGAAACTCGCTGCTTCAACAGGTTGAAGGGAGCCCATATAATTGTATATAACTATACTATACTATATATAGGTAGGTACTAGGCTATCTGCCCGAATGCATTTATAAGCCTAGCCAGAATGTGATGGCTTTCGCAGCCCCCTTAGATTAGTTCCCTGTGCCCCTGTCCAGCAGAGCCACTGAAGTGATCCCCAGGGTAAACTTTCTGTTTCCCATCCACTCATCAAGGTTTCTCTTGAAGAGTGTTAATGAGCAGCTCTGCCTAATATAGATTGGAATCTTGTTCCAAAGCATGGGAAGTCTCTGGGACAGGAATCTATCCCTCCAGCACGTTCTATTTACTGTTGTGGTGAGGTTTAGATCCCTAGAGCGTGTGGCTCGAGGGGATATGGTTTTCTTTAGGTGGAGCATGTCCATCAATTCTGGGTTGGACATGGCCTTGTATGTCAGGCAGAGATCACCCCTGAGTAGGCGGTATGCAACCAAGTACAGCTGGAGTTTCTTCAGTTGAGTTGCATAGGGCATCTGTTTGAGGCCAGTGATCCTCTTGGTGAGGTACTTCTGTAGTCTTTCCAGCTGCTGCAGATGTCTTGTAAGGTACATCCCAAATGGGGCATTGTACTCTATGATGGGTCTGAAGAGTGATGAGTAGAGGGGCACAATGACCTCTTTTGATCTGGATGCGAACCCTTTTGTGATTAGGTAGGCCATATAGAAGGATTGGCAATGTGATTATCAAAGGTGAGATTACTATCTATTTGGGTCCCCAGATCCCTTATTAAGTCTTCTGTATTTAGGGGACTACCACCTATGTGGTAGTTGGTGAGTACTTTGTTTTTTCCAAAGGGGATGACTATGCACTTTTTGGCATTTAGCTTGAGGCCATGATTTTGACATCAGGTATCCATCTCAGTGAGACCCTTTTGAAGGATGTCTGTGTCAGCCAGAGTCTCAATTATAGCTCCTAGTTTGCAGTTGTCTGCAAACTTGGTCAGCCATAGTCCTCCTGTGCTTGCCTGTACCTCTGAGAAGTATATGCCGAACAGGAGGTGCACCAGGACTGAGCTCTGGGAATGCCACTTGTAACCGGTTTAGAGTTGGACATAGCTCCCACAACTCTCACCATGTGGGTTCTGTCTGTGAGCCAGTTGGCAACCCATCCTGTGACGTAGGGGTTTATGTTCAGGCTGGTAAGCCTGTCTATAATACCAGAACAGGGAATGATGTCGAAGGCCTTTG